>NC_045993.1:18038337-18154148 GCF_010909765.2 Amblyraja radiata
CCGATTTCCGACAATAGATGACGCTGTCCTCGCTTCTGACTTCATAAGATCTGGGTTGTGCCACATGGCCTTCAACACAACCTTCCTCAGGGCTGATGGCGAGCGACCCGGCGGCTTCACTCGAACTCGGATCACAGCGTTCAGGGGAATCAGATCTTGGGATCCTCTGTGCAGTAGTTTGCTAGTCAGTCTCTAGCTGCTCTCAACTCAGCTCCTACCTTTTTCTGAATATCAGGTTTGAGCTGCCTCTGAGTAGTTGGTAGAATGTCATGGTACATCTGTTCATCAGTCTTTGTACTGGACTGTACTCATGCCAGGTGTTGGTGTGTTTGTGAAAAGCTAGTATGCTTAGGTACGGTCAGCTCCTCCGCCTTAGCCTTCCTCAGCAATGATTTTGCAACTTTCACACTGCTCTTCGCCTTTCCATTACTCTGTGGATAATGGGGTGATGTGGTCGTATGTTCAAACTGCCACTTTTTGGCAAATCTCTTGAACTCCTCAGTCTGTGATGAGCTGATCTGGTGTTCCATATCTTGCGAACTGGCCTTTGATTTTATGGATTACATTAAATGCCAGTGTTTTCTCTAGATAGTCTATTTCCAATATCCTGAGAAGTAGTCCACAGTGATCAAACAGTTCCTTCCATGCAAATGAAACAAATGTGCACCCACCTTCGCCCATGCCTCTCTGGAATTTCATGGGGATGCAGTGTTTCTTTTTATTTTTTTTATTTGTATTTTTAACAATTACAGCACGGAAACAGGCCATCTCGGCCCTACAAGTCCGTGCCGAACAACTTTTTTCCCTTAGTCCCACCCGCCTGCACTCATACCATAACCCTCCATTCCCTTCTCATCCATATGCCTATCCAATTTATTTTTAAATGATACCAACGAACCTGCCGCCACCACTTCCACTGGAAGCTCATTCCACACCGCTACCACTCTCTGAGTAAAGAAGTTCCCCCTCATGTTACCCCTAAACTTCTGTCCCTTAATTCTGAAGTCATGTCCTCTTGTTTGAATCTTCCCTATTTTCAAAGGGAAAAGCTTGATCACATCAACTCTGTCTATCCCTCTCATCATTTTAAAGACCTCTATCAAGTCCCCCCTTAACCTTCTGCGCTCCAGAGAATAAAGACCTAACTTATTCAACCTATCTCTGTAACTTAGTTGTTGAAACCCAGGCAACATTCTAGTAAATCTCATCTGTACTCTCTCTATTTTGTTGACATCCTTCCTATAATTGGGCGACCAAAATTGTACACCATACTCCAGATTTGGTCTCACCAATGCCTTGTACAATTTTAACATTACATCCCAGCTTCTATACTCAATGCTCTGATTTATAAAGGCTAGCATACCAAAAGCTTTCTTTACCACCCTATCTATATGAGATTCCACCTTCAAGGAACTATGCACGGTTATTCCCAGACCCCTCTGTTCAACTGTATTCTTCAATTCCCTACCATTTATCATGTACGTCCTATTTGGATTTGTCCTGCCAAGGTGTAACACCTCACATTTATCAGCATTAAACTCCATCTGCCATCTTTCAGCCCATTTTTCCAAATGGCCTAAATCACTCTGTAGACTTTGGAAATCCTCTTCATTATCCACAACACCCCCTATCTTGGTATCATCTGCATACTTACTAATCCAATTTACCACCCCTTCATCCAGATCATTGATGTACATGACAAACAACAAAGGACCCAACACAGATCCCTGAGGCACCCCACTAGTCACCTGCCTCCAACCCGACAAACAGCCATCCACCATTACCCTCTGGCTTCTCCCATTCAGCCACTGCTGAATCCATCTTGCTATTCCTGCATTTATACCCAACAGTTTAACCTTCTTAACCAACCTCCCATGAGGAACCTTGTCAAAGGCCTTACTAAAGTCCATATAGACAACGTCCACTGCTTTGCCCTCGTCAATTTCCCTAGTAACCTCTTCAAAAAATTCAAGAAGATTAGTCAAACATGACCTTCCAGGCACAAATCCATGTTGACTGTTCCTAATCAGACCCTGTTTATCCAGATGCTTATATATATTATCTCTAAGTATCTTTTCCATTAATTTGCCTACCACTGAATTCAAACTAACAGGTCTATAATTGCTAGGTTTACTCTTAGAACCCTTTTTAAATAATGGAACAACATGCGCAGTACGCCAATCCTCGGGGACTATTCCCGTTTCTAATGACATTTGAAATATTTCTGTCATAGCCCCGGCTATTTCTACACTAACTTCCCTCAATGTCCTAGGGAATATCCTCTCAGGACCTGGAGACTTATCCACTTTTATATTTTTCAAAAGTGTCAATACTTCTTTTACTTTGAAACTCATAGTATCCATAACTACTCTACTTGTTTCCCTTACCTCACATAATTCAATATCCTTCTCCTTGGTGAATACCGAAGAAAAGAAATTGTTCAATATCTCCCCCATCTCTTTTGGCTCTGCAGATAGCTGCCCACTCTGTTTCTCCAATGGACCAATTTTATCCCTCGTTATCCTTTTGCTATTAATAAGCTGTAGAAACCCTTTGGATTACTTTTCACCTACTTGCCAAAGCAACCTCATATCTTCTTTTAGCTTTCTAATTTCTTTCTTAAGATTCTTTTACATTCCTTATACCTCCACAAGCACCTCATTTACTTCATGCTGCCTATAATTATTGTAGATCTCCCTCTTTTCCATCCGAACAGATGTCCAATTTCCCTTGAAAAACCAGGGCTCTGTTCCAATTTTTACTGTTTCCTTTCAACCGAACAGGACATAAAGATTCTGTACTCTTAAAATTTCCCCTTTAAATGTCCACCATTTCTCTTCTACATCTTTCCCATAAAGCACAAATGTCCCAGACCACTCCTTTTAATCATCTCGCATCTCATCAAAGGTAGCCTTTCTCAGCAATCAAAATCTCAACCCTAGGTCCAGTTCTGACCTTCTCCATAATTATAATTGAAAACTAATGGTATTGTGATCACTGGACCCGAAGTGCTCCCACGCATACCTCCGCCACCTGTCCCCGCCTCATTTCCTAACAGGAGTCCAGCCTGCCCTCCTCTAGTAGGTACCTCTATGTATTGCTGCAAAAAAACTATCCTGCACACATTTACAAACTCCAAACCATCCAGCCCATTTACAGAATGTGTTCCCAGTCTATGTGTGGAAAGTTGAAATCTCCCACAATCACTACCTTGTGCTTACTACTAATATCTGCTATCCTCCTTACATATTTGCTCTTCCAATTCGTCGTTCCCCATTGGCGGTCTATAATACACACCCTATAAGTGTTGCTACACCTTTCCACTTCTCAGTTCCACCCAAATAGCCTCCCTAGATGAGCCCTATCCAATCTATCCTGCCAAAGCACTGCTGTAATATCTTCCCTGACTAGCAATGCAACCCTCCACCTCTTGCCCCTCCAATTCTATCACACCTGAAGCAACGAAATCCTGGAATATTTAGTTTCCAATCACAGCCCTCCTGCAACCATGTTTCACTGATCGCCACAACATCATACTTCCAGGTGTCCTATCCAGACTCTAAGCTCATCCACCTTTCTTACAATGCTCCTAGCATTAAAATATGCACATTTAAGAAACCCCCCGTCTCTTCTTCTCTGTTTATTTCCTTTTTTTTTTCTTTCTCCTCTTGTGTCCGAGTGCTTCCCTTTCTGCTCCTGCCTCCCATTCTGTCTACTAACTTTCTCTATTTGAGTCCCTCGCCCCAACCATTCTAGTTTAAAGTCTCCCCAGGTGACCTTTGCAAATTTCCCCGCCAGGACTTGGTCCCCTCAGGTTCAAGTGCACCCATCCTTCTGTACAGGTCCCACCTTCCCAAAAGAATCCCAATGAGCCAGAAACTTGAATCCCTGCCCTCTGCACAGTCTTTCAGGCCACGCCTTATCCTACCACCATCGCTCCATTCCTACCTCTCACCTGTCGCGTGGTACAGGCAGTAATCCTGAGATTGTTACCTTTTTTGGTCCTTTCCTTACTCTCCTCCCAACTCCCTAAATCCTCCCTTCAGGACCGCTTCATATTTTTTTACCTATGTCATTTGTACAATATGTACCCACGAACTCAGGCTCCTCTCCCTCTGATTTCAGGATATCTTGGATGCGTTGAGACACGTCCGAGACCTTGGCACCCATGGAGGCAGACCACCATCCTGGTCTCCCCGACTGGCGTCCACAGAAACGCCTATCCGACCCCCTAACAATAGAGTCCCCCAATTACAATTGCCCTTCATTCTTTTTTTCCCTACCTTTCGGAGCAACAGGGCCGGTCTCTGTGCTGGAGGCCCGTCCGCTGTTGCTACCCCCCGGTAGGCTGTCACCCCCATCCGTACTCAAACAGGAGTACTTATTTGCAAGGTGTACCGACATTGGAGTACTCCCTCGTTCCTGCCTCTGCCCCTTGCCCTTCCTTAGCGTGACCCACATGTCTCTCTCCCGTGGTTTTGGAGTGACCACCTCCCTATAACTCCCCTCTATGACCTCGTCACTCTCCCTGACCAGACAGAGGTACTCGAGCTGCTGCTCCAGAACCTAATACGGTCCCTTAGGAGCCCCATCTCCTGCACCGGTGCAGATGTGGACGTCTGGAGGGCCATCCGACACCATGACCTCCCACATCTGACATCCAGAACAGTACACTGCTCTGACTGTCATTCTCTCGCCTTACCCTGGATCCGATACCAGTATAATACAATAGAAACTGCTGGGAGAAATCAGCAGGTATCTGACAGAAAACAGCTGCTCCTCTTGCCCTTTAAACTGCACCTTTATTATATAACAAAAAGCACTGTACCTTTAGCCCACTGTACCTTTACTAAGCACTGTACCTTTAGCCCACTGTACCTTTAGCCCACTGTACCTTTCTCTTCTCTTCTTGTAGGATCCGGCAGTGTAGACGCTGCTAAGCGTATTACTGCCCTCCACAGGCAAGTTTGAACTAAATCCTTACATACAGTCCTGTAACTTGCAGGAATTGAAGAACAGCCCTGATATCAGTTGATGTTTCTCACTGTGTCCAACAAAGAGAAACAGAAAAAGCCTCAACTCCAAGTCCTGTCAGTCTAACAAACAATACTTCTCTTTCTACCCTGTACTTTTTACATTCTAGGAAAACATGCTTAACTGTCTCATTACTCCCACATTCACACAAGCCAGAAACATGTTTCCCTACAATGCACAAATAGTAATTTAACCCACAGTGTCCCAACCTCAATCTACACAGTTTAACTGAGTCCCTACGGGACAAAGATGTACAGAAACATATTTTCCTAACTTCAGATTGTATAGAAAAGTAGTGTCTACCCCTGACTTCCATTTCCCATCCTCTCTGCCATTCTTTTGTTAAGCCCTCTTTAATTATTTCTCTCAGTTCCACTCTCCCCCAATAATACATGGATATCTATTTCTCTTCTTAAACTCTCCTTTGCTATGAGGTCCACCTGCTCATTCCACCTCACCCCAGCATGCCCGGGAACCCAGCAAAAAGTGATGTTACACGCAAACCCAATTCTAAAAAACACACTCATGATTTCATTTAGAATGTCAGGACGTGCTTTAGATTTCCCTACTCTTAAAGTTTCAAGAGCAGCTGCAGAATCAGAACAGATAATGACTTCACTAAAACTGGCTTCCTCAATCCACCATAGAGCCCATTGAATTGCCATTAATTCAGTCGTGAGAACAGAGCTTCCATCCAGAAATGCGCTGGCCAATCTTCAACCCAAGCTGCTCCACATACACTCCAAACCAGCTCTCCCACTAACTGGATCTTTAGATCCATCTGTAAAAACAATCAAAGTGCTCCTCACTGATTGAATTAAGATATTCCACTATTCTTGGAGTCACCTCGCGCTTATCTTTTTCCTGAAGAAAAGCAAGCTCAATAAACAGTTCAGGAAGAACCCAATAGGGCACAGGTAGCCATATTGTATGCTCTATAATCCCCCTTGTTCCAAACCCAGCTTCTTAGCCCACTGATTTATAATGACAAAAAATGTGTTATATTTGTTACCATCATCTACCTCTTGCAACAAACACCTTGCTGGGAAGGTTATCATTACACCCACAAAGTTTAGCCCAGTAATGTAACCCTAGCTTAATGCGCCTTAACCATAAGGGCATTTCTCCCATTTCAACAATCAGGGCAGGGACTGGGGAAGTCCTGAAGGCTCCACAGCAAAGCCTCAAAGCCTTTGCCTGCAACACATCTAGCCTAGCCAGAACAGTTTTAGACGCAGACCCATACACAAAACACCCATAGTCAGAGAAGATCTGATCATGGACTGATAAATTAGCAGCATTGTCTCCCTGTTGGCCCCCCACTCACACCCAACCAGACTTCTCATAACATTCAGAACTTTTCCACACTTCAACACAATTTTACCTACATGCACAGCCCAAGTCATACGCTCTTCAAACCAAACACCCAAAACTTAAAAACCTTTACCTTCTCCAATAGAGACCCATAACATATACAGCCCTAACTTAGGTAACTTTCTTTTAAAACCAAATACCATATATTTAGTCTTAGAGGCAGATATTTTAAAGCCCCATGTGTTCCCCCTTCCTCTACAGACACTAACACTCTTTGAATCTGTTTTAAAACAAACTCTACATTACGACCTCTTTTCCAGATGGCCCCGTCATCTGCAAACAAAGACAGACCAATCCTCTCTCTAATTTACAAAATATGTCGTTTATCATGATATTAAATAAAACTGGACTGATAACACTTCCCTGCGGGGTTCCATTCTCTATTTCTACAGTCTCTGAGCTGACACTACCAACCATTACTTGTATTGTTCTATCAATAAAAATCCTTAATCCAGTTGAACATTCGTCCCCTGACTCCCAAGTCAAAAATTTTAATCATTAATCCCTCCTTCCACAAAGAATCATATGCCTTCTCATATCAAGGAATACACTCACTACTGTTTCCTTGCTTCTAAATGCCCTTTTAATATCCTGATCCAAAACTGATACAGACTCCATTGTAGACCTTCCATTCCTAAAGCCATTCTGTATATCAACAAGTAGTCCTCTGGTTTCTAAAAATAAACTAGTCTGTTGGTTACCATCCTCTCCATAATTTTACAGAGCACTGCTGTGAGCGCTATAGGGCGATATGAACTAGGTCAGATGTCTCTTTGCCTGGTTTTAAAATAGGGACCCACGACTGCATGTTTCCATTCCTTTGGTAAATAACCCTCTGCCCACACAGTATTAAACAAAGCTAAGATTTCATCAAGTACAATATCATCCAGATGTTTAAATAACTCATACGACAACCTATCTCTCCCCGTGGTGGTATTTGCCCCAGACATAATTGCATCCTTCAACTCTTTTATGGTAAAAAACAGATTAAAGGTATTATCATTTACTAAACTCCTCTCCAGCTTCCACTGATTAACTGCCATCAGCTCAGTTCTCTTTCTACACCTCTCCACTCCCATGCTCTCTGATCTATGCACTGCTTGAAAACTGTCAACACACATGTCTGCTTTTTCCTTATTGGAGACTGCTACCACCTCACCCTTCTGCAAACACTGGTAACAAACTTCTTTTGTATACTCCTGACATTCTACGCACAGCTGACCACAAATGCCTTACTGGAGTTTCCGGGCTAGCGTACCACAAAACTTCTCCAACTATTCCTCTTGCATCCTTTACAACTCGTCTTGCTACTGCCCTTAGCCGCTTGTACTCCATTGCTATGACCAAAATTGGATACTTTCTTAATTTTCGATAGGCTATATTCCTATTCCTTACAGCTTCATCACATTCTTTATTCCACCAAGGAACAGACATACGGGACCTAGGTTCCTGCTTCACAGGAATAGTACAACAAGCTGCCTCTGAATCATGAGGACTAATGGAAGTATTCCAACTATCTACAGAACCTCACTATTAAACCTCTCCAACTAACTTAGAGCCTTCTCTTGGAATTTATATCCCATTTGGCCTGAAAAAAGTTATATCTAGGGACTTTCCTTTTCCACTTCTCTCCTCAAATCCCTACCAAACCTACATAAAATTGGATATGATCACTACCCAGTGTATATCTATCCATTACATCCCATTCACCAATTCTTGCTAAATTTGATGAAGCAATTGATAAATCTATGTGGCTGCAGGTGTTTCTCACAATATTATACCTAGACGGCCTTCCATCATTTAACAATACCAACTCATACTTGTCTAGAAATTCTTCAACAATAACACCATTTTTATCCCTGTGATCATACCCCATAAAGGATTATGCGCATTAAAGTCTCCGATCCATATAACAGGACACCTTACCTTCTCCATTATCTCATCAAAATCTGACAATATCAAGGGTTGACAGGGGTTATAATAATTTATCACAGTGATAGAATTCTGGCCGCTCCTAACTTCCACAGCCAAAACCTCAAGATTAGAATTAATGTCAACTTTCCTATACTGCAAACCCAATCTTAACAAAAGTTGCACAACCCCACCCCACTGTACCTTTACTAAAGCACTGTACCTTTAACCAGAAAGCAGAAATGCTAACCTGAGGTTGCACCCAATCAGCTGCTTCCTCTAGTCTGCTTCCGCCAATCAGCGACTTTCCACCAGAACCCTCCTATGGAGTGTGGAACGTTACGGGTTTTGGTAAAAGCCCTGACACTCCTCCAACGGTCCCCGGGCCTCTGTGAAAACAAGCCCCAGCGCCCGATTTAAGTACAATACAGTGATACCTTTTGTACAGGTTCCCAAAATTATGTAACATAATACATTCTCTGTACATTTCCTTTTTTTAAGAGAGAGAGAGAGAAGAAAGAAAGAAAGAAAGAAAGAAAGAAAGAAAGAAAGAAAGAAAGAAAGAAAGAAAGAAAAAGAAAGAAAGAGGATATTAAAGAATAGAGGAAAGTCTGTATGTGTGAAAAAAAGAGAAAAAGAGCTAGTAAAGAAATAAGTAGGAAAGTGAAGCAGGAAGGAGAATTATCACTTGCCACAAGGAGATGCTTTTTTATATTCGTGATCATCTTTCACCATACTGAAAACATTTAATTTTTACAATACTGTTGCACCACATGAATCCAATAAATCAATAAATGGAGACCAACTCATTAAGAATTGGTCTTGTTTGTCTATTAGGGAGGAGTCTCATTTCTTCCAGGTGGGCTGTGTCCAACATATTACTGGTCCACATTTGAAATGTTGGTATAGCAGCATTTTCCAAACTGTTTGGTAAAGTTTTTTTGCTGTTATTAAACCATAAGTAAAAAATGAATTTTGGGGTATATTTAATTTGTTCCCATTTCCCATTACTCCAAATATAATCATTTCAGTATTAGGTTCCATTTTTATCTTAAATAGACTAGTGAACATATCAAAAATCACACCAACATTTATGAAGTTTTGTGCAAGAAACAAAAGAGTGTGTGATATTGGCATTTTGTGAAAGACATTTGTCACAGATGGGAGAAATATTTGGATAGGCAAAGGCAAAGGCAAATTATTTGTATAGCACCATTCATGCAAACAGCAATTCAAGGTGCTTACAGGAAAGAAAAATAAAATAGTCAATAATTAAAAATTGCAAAATAAGCAATACGAAAAATGTATGAATAATAAAACAACGTCAATGAAACAATAAACGATTTTAAAAAGCACATAAAGGGTTAAAATTAGACGGTTAAGATTACCTGCATGTCGGGTTATGGAAAAGCTATAGTAAACAACAGTGTTTTTAGGCCTGATTTAAATGCGCTTACAGTCTGTGCACACCTCGGGTGTTCAGGGAGCTTGTTCCACAGGTGTGGAGCATAAAACCGAATGCTGCTTCAGCCTTTTTAGTTCTGACCCTGGGAACACAGAGTAAACCTGTCCCTAAAGACCTGAGGAGTCTAGGCGCCTCATATACAACAAGTAGGGTCAGAGATGTATTTTGGACCTAGACCATTCAGTGCCTTGTAGGTCAGTAACAGAATTTTAAAATCTATCCTCTTACACACAGGGAGCCAGTGCAAAGATTTAAGGACAGGTGTAATGTGGTCCATTTTCTTGGTGTTTGTCAAGACTCTGGCAGCGGCATTTTGGATAAGCTGCAGTTGTTTAATTGATTTTTTATTGAGACCTGTAAAGATGCCATTACAATAATCTAACCTACTAAAAATATATGCATGAACAAGTTTTTCAGTGTCTTCTTTGGACAGAAATCCCTTGATTCTTGCAATATTTTTGAGATGGTAATAGGCAGATCTGGTAATGGTCTTTATATGGCTGTTAAAATTCAAATCCGAGTCCATAACTACACCAAGGTTTCTGGCTTTGTCTGTGGTTTTCAGTGCAATTGAGTCGAGTTGAGCACTCACCTCTAGCCTTGTTTATTTGGGACCAAAGACAATAATTTCTGTCTTATTTGCATTGAGCTGGAGGAGTTCTGGTTCATCCACTCATTGATATGTTTGACACACTGGCTCAGTGAGTGTAGGGGACTATGGTCATGTGGTGACACTGCGATAATATAGTTGTGTGTCATCGGCATAAGTTGTGGTCGGATATGTTAAAATGCTCTATGATCTGAGCTAGGGGGAGCATATAAATGTTGAACAAAATGGGTCCAAGAATGGAGCCCTGAGGAACCCCGCATGTGAGTTTTGTACGTTCTGATTCAAAATTACCAAGGGAAACAAATAATCCCGATCTTTCAAGTAAGATTTGAACCATTCCAGCACAGAACCAGAGAGTCCCACCCACTTGAATTTATTCAAATTAGTTTTGAATAATATAATTTGTGAAATATTTTAAATTGAATTAAATTGTGTCTAGCATTAATCAAACATTTATGTATATATATCAAATACTTTTCCCATGTTTCTTTGAAATGTTATCATTAATTATTTTCCCAGTGTTCTCTAATTGCCTCTGTTGATGGCAATTCTCTGTTTAGAATACTATTATATAGACATGATATTAATTTTTGTGAGTCCGCCTTAATATTCATTGCTTCTTCCAGTGGGTCTATCATTATACTCTGAAATCTTGGCATATATTTCTTCATAAAGTCACATATCTGTAAATATTTATGTATTGGTTGTTATTCAGTTTACATTTTGATTTTAATTGTTCAAATGATAATAAGTTTCCCATTTCATACATGTCACCTACCTTTCTAATTCCCAATCTTTCCCATTGTCTATATGTTTTATCCATAAGAGATGGTTTAAATACCGGGTTATTCACTATTGGTGTTAGTTTTCTCTATCGGGGAGAAGAGGATCGCTCCTAAATCGTATGGAGAACAATCCTCTTTCTCCATTCTTATCCATTCCATCTGTTGAGAAGGACTATCCAAACAATAAATTATATTCTTAATATGCACTGCCCAATAATAATATAAAAAATTAGGCAGTGCAAGTCCCCCTACCTCTTTGGGTTTGCACAAGTGGTTCTTTTAATTCTATGTGCTAGATTAGGGTTCTAATTTTTAGAGAATCTAATTTAAAAAAAATATATAAATATTATTTTTTGGTATATATATTGGTATGTATTGAAATAAGTATATTATTTGTGGTAGAACTATCATTTTTATAGCGTTTATTCTGCCAATTAATGATAACGGGAGCGTTTTCCAAAATTTAATCAGAGCATTCAATTTATTTAATAATGGAGTAAAATTAGCGTTAAATAATGATTTGTATCTTCTAGTAACTTGAATACCCAGATACTTGAATTTTTCCGTTGCAATTTTAAATGGAAATTTTAATAGGTGATTCGCTTTCTGTGGCTTTAGTGACATAATTTCACTTTTGTTCCAATTTATTCTATATCCAGAAAAAGAACCAAATTCCTCTATTAAATTTAGTAAATTCGGGATACTCGTTTGTGAATTTGTAATATATAAAGTGTAGTGGCCTGGTCGAGGTCAGGAAAAGACCGGACACCAGGCGGATTCTAAAGAAGCTTTTTAATGGTAGCAGTACGAGAACACACACACGACACCCTTATCTCCACCCCTCGGGAGTCGTCTGGAAACCCCGTGGCAGACCAACGCCCCTGTCCCTCAATCGGCGAGGGGGATGATCCAAGGAGTGGCCTACCCCACAGGGACCGCCACAGGACCCCCCCAAGTACCCGAGGTACGAAACGGACAGGAGGGCGTACACGGCGGCCAGCCCGGGTGCACACAACGCTCGGCCCTGGAACAGGCGCCTGGTCAACAAGTGCGGGGGACGAAGTAGCCAGAGGAGGAGGTACCCTAGACAGGGGCCGCCCTCGCTTTCGGGGCAGCGCTACCAGCGCCGGCCGATCGATATCGATATGTGCTGGCTTCAACCGCGCAACTGAAACAGTCTCACGCCGACCCCCAATGTCCAGGACGAAAGTCGACGAGCCATGTTCCAAGACCCGGAAGGGACCTTCGTACGGCCGCTGTAGAGGTGTCCGATGTGCATCCCTGCGCAGAAAAACAAACTGGCAGTTCTCCAGAGCAGAGGGAACGTGCGGACGGAAGGACCCATGACGAGACGTGGGCACCGGCGCCAGCTTGCCCACCGTCTGCCGAAGACGTTGCAGAGCGTCCGAAGGCTGCTCCACCTGGCCACGTGCCGGCGGGATGAACTCCCCGGGCACCGTTAACGGAGACCCATACACCAACTCGGCGGAGGAGGAGGCCAAGTCCTCCTTGGGTGCGGTGCGTATCCCCAGCAAAACCCACGGTAGAGCGTCTACCAGTCTGGGTCAGTGAGCCGCGCCCTCAGGGCACCCTTAAGCTGCCGGTGAAACCGCTCCACTAGGCCGTTCGACTGCGGGTGGTACGCCGTCGTGTGGTGCAGACGAACACCACGGAGGCGTGCCATGGCCGACCACAGCTCTGACGTGAACTGAGGCCCCCGGTCGGACGTTATGTCCAGTGGAACACCGAACCGGGCGATCCAGTGCGCCAGCAATGCTCGAGCACAGGTGGTTGTTGTGGAATTCTGTAGCGGAATGGCTTCAGGCCACCGCGTGAAGCGGTCCACAACGGTGAATAGGTACGTCATGCCCTGGGACGACGGCAGCGGCCCCCACGATGTCCACATGAATGTGTCGAAACGTTTATGAGGAATGGGGAACTCCTGCAATGGCGCGTGCACGTGTCGTTGCACCTTGGCGGTCTGGCACGGGATGCAAGTGCGCGCCCAATGTCCAACCTCCTTCCGCAGCCCGTGCCACATGAAGCGGGAGGCTACCAGGGCTACTGTCGCCCTGATGGAGGGATGTGCAAGTCCATGGAGCACGTCAAACACCCTGCGCCGCCAGGCGATGGAACGATGGGTCGCGGAACTCCAGAGGAGACATCGCACAGCAGCGTGGTACCCCCAGGGCCACAGACAACGTCCTCCAACTGCAGGCCCGAAAACCGCCGTACGGTAGGCGACCATCTCCTCGTCGGCAAGCTGAGCGGCTGCCAGGGCGGAATAGTTGATCCCCTCACCGACCTGGAGAACCGTGTGGACTGCAGGTCTTGATAAGGCATCGGCCACCCTGTTAAATTTGCCCTCAATGAACCGGATGGAGCTAGTGTACTCGGACACATACGCCAACTGCCTCTGCTGCCGGGCAGACCACGGGTCTGATACCTTGGCGAACGCGAAGGTCAGTGGCTTGTGGTCCGTGAATGCAGTGAATGGTCTCCCCTCCAGAAAATACCGGAAATGACGTACGGCGAGATACAGGGCAAGGAGCTCACGGTCGAAGGCGCTGTAACGACGCTGAGGACCACTGAGATGCCTGCTGAAGAAGGCAAGTGGCCGCCAGGAACCCTCAACGAGCTGCTCCAACACTGCCCCAACCGCAACCTCAGAAGCATCCACCGTCAAGGCGGTCGTGGCGTCCTCTCGTGGGTGGACGAGCATTGTGGCATCAGCCAGTGCCTCCTTAGCCCTCTCAAATGCCGCTGTTGCTTCCACGGACCAATCAACCTCCCTGCGATGACCAGCAATCAGGTGGAAAAGCGGACGCATGACTGCAGCCGCTGACGGCAGGAAGCGGTGATAGAAAGTGACCATCCCCACGAATTCCTGCAGGCCCCTAACTGTGGTCGGACGGGGGAACCTGCGGATAGCGTCCACCCTGGTCGGCAGAGGCACCACCCCTTGTGCAGTCACGCGGTGGCCGAGGAAGTCGATAGCCGTCACCCCGAAACGGCACTTGGACGTGTTGATAGCCAAACCGAAATTGCTGAGGCGCTGACACAGTTGACGGAGGTGGGTGCAGTGCTCCTGCCGCGAGCGACTGGCCACGAGTATGTCGTCCAGGTACACAAAGACAAAGTCCAATTCGCGGCACACGCAGTCCATAAGCCGCTGAAAGGCCTGCGCGGCATTCTTCAACCCAAACGGCATCCGCACAAACTCGAACAGACCAAATGGTGTGATAATTGCCGTCTTCGGGATATCGTCGGGGCGGACCGGAATCTGATTGTACCCCCGCACGAGGTCCACCTTGGAAAATATGGATGCTCCAGCAAGATGGGCATTGAAGTCCTGAATGTGCGGGACCGGATACCTGTCGGCGACGGTCGCATCGTTCAGGCGACGGTAATCCCCACACGGGCGCCAGCCCCCGTTCTTCTTAGGGACCATGTGGAGCAGTTAGGCCCATGGGCTACCGGAGGGACGCACGATGCCCATCGCCTCCATCTGGCGGAACTCCTCCCGAGCTAGACGGAGCTTGTCTGGGGCGAGACGACGTGCTCGGGCGTGCACAGGCGGGCCAGTAGTGGGGATATGGTGCTCCACCCCGTGCTTCGGGGTGGAGGAGCGGAAGTGGGGTTCGAGAATGCCGGGAAAATCTGCCAGGATGCGCGCGAAAGTCGCATCCACGGATGACAGGGGGCCATCAGGGCGTACTACCGGATCGCCAGTACGGAGGAAGACCGGCTCCAGCGTGACAGAGTGCATCAGGCGCCGCCGCTTGACATCCACGAGCAGTGAATGGGCTTGAAGGAAGTTGGCGCCCAGCAGCGGCTGGGAAACGTCTGCAATGACGAACCTCCACGAAAACGAGTTGCGGCCAAAGTTGAGCGGGATGGTGCGAAACCCGTAGGTGCGAATAGCACTCCCGTTCGCCGCGGTGAGGAGGGGGCCTTGTTTGCCCGCACGGATGTCGGCAATGGAGGGAGGCAGAACACTCACTTCCGCACCAGTGTCGACGAGGAAACGTCCCCCACTGCGGCGGTCCCAAGCGAAAACGCGATGAATCGTGCCGGCCGCCGAAGGAATCACTGACGACCGGCCCTTCAGTTTCCCGAGAACGAACAGGGTGGTCGACAAAGCCTGGCTGCAGCTCCCCAGCGGCGATGGTAATAACACCAACCAACTTTGCTGGCGTCTGGTTGAACTGCAGGCGAAATTAGGCTGGTTTGGGCGTCGGCGACCTCTGCTGGCATTGGTTTGAACTGCAGGCTGGCCGTGCTGGAAGGACGTGCCTGCTGTGGAATGCGCAATGGCCGCCGGATTTTGCCGCGGGGGCCGACTGGGAGCAGCGGAGACGCGGTGGATAGCGGTCCCAACCTGCTCTGAGTCTCCAAACGCCTCGGGAAGGACGTCCACTGCTTCCAGGTTGTGATGGTGAGAATTCCACAGCTCGTCGGCTTGTTCACCCAGCGCCTGCATGTCGGTAAACGGATCCCTGGCGAGCTGCATGCGAATGTCGGGAGGCAGCTGCTGCAGGTAAGCATATTTAAATAAAAAACACGGCTCATGGTCCCCATTAGGGTGAGCATGTCTTCCAGGAGGGCAGACGGCTTGCGGTCGCCCAGGCCGTCCATTCTGAAAATGCGAGCTGCCCGCTCGGCGTCACCCAGGCCAACCTCCTGATGAGAAATGCTTTAAGGCCATCATATTTGTTCGCTACCGGGGGGGCCCTGAGGAAAGGCTTAATTCGCCTCGCAGTTAGTTGGTCAAACGAGCCAACCACATAATAATATTTAGTATCATCCTGCGTGATACCTCTCACAGCAAACTGTGCCTCTGCCAGCTGGAACCAGGTTTCGGGTTCTTCGGTCCACAGAGTTGGGAGCTTCAACGCAACGGCGTTATTCTCCATCACGATGCGTGATGAACGACGCGGGGTCACCAGTGTAGTGGCCTGGTCGAGGTCAGGAAAAGACCGGACACCAGGCGGATTCTAAAGAAGCTTTTTAATGGTAGCAGTACGAGAACACACACACGACACCCTTATCTCCACCCCTCGGGAGTCGTCTGGAAACCCCGTGGCAGACCAACGCCCCTGTCCCTCAATCGGCGAGGGGGATGATCCAAGGAGTGGCCTACCCCACAGGGACCGCCACAAAAGTATATTATCCGCCTATAATGAAATTTTGTTATTAGAGTCATTATTATTATATCCCTGAATATTCGGATGCGTTCTTATCGTTTCAGCCAAAGGCTCTATCATAAGGGCAAATAGCAGGGGTGATAAAACACATCCTTGCCTATTGCCCCTTGATAGTTGGAATTTTGGAGATAACATATTATTAGTTAATATTCTTGCCATTGGTTATCATATAGTAACTTTACGCATCTAATAAAATTATCTCCCATATTAAAATTTTGGAGTACTTTGTATAAATACTGCCACTCTACCTGATCAAATGCTTTCTCTGCATCCAAAGATATAACTGATAAGTCTTCCTTTTCAGTTTTATGTGAATTACATTTTATTAAAAAGTCGTCTCAGATTATTAGATGATTGTCTTTTAGGTCTAACCCCGTTTATCAATTTATTAATATATTTACTCAATCGTCTTGCTAAAGTCTTTGATAAAATTTTCTGATCTGTATTTAAAAGTTATATGGTTCTTTATGAGCCCGGATCTTCTAAATCTTTATCTTTTTTTAGTATAAGCGTGATTGTAGATTCTGCTAGTGTTTCTGGTAATTTATTTTCGGTAAAGGCATACGTGTATAATTTAAGTCATCGTGGGACCATTAACTCCTGAAATCTTTTATAAAAGTCCATTGTTCTGTCGTATTCTTATATTTTGAAAACTTTGATATGAAATTATAACTCCACGGAAGAAAGCCTTAAAAGTTTCCCATAATAAAGATGGTGAAATACCTGGTGTCTCATTTCATTTGTTGTTTTAAATACTCGTAACCTTGTGGGTTATTAACTATTTGTGTATTAAATCTCCAAAAAGATTTTATACCTGGCATTCCCTCAACTTTTAAAGTAAAAGTCAACGGGGAGTGATCAGAAATAATACTATTATGATATTTAGGATTAATCATGTATGGGATTAATTTTGTATCCACTAAAAAATAATCAATTCTTGAGTAGGGTTTGTGTACCGATGAGTAGAACGAGTATTCCCTTCCAGTTAGATTAACTATTCTCCATACATCTGTTATATTAGTGTTTTTTATATATGTGTTTAAAAATTTGCTAGTCTTGGATTTGACGCTGCCCTTCCTTAGTTTTATTGATTTGTCTAAATATGAATCTATAACACAGTTAAAGTCCCCCACTAATATTACATTTTGGTAATTATACTCATCTATTATATCCGACAGATGGCACAATGGGCTAAGTGTTCGGCTGGCAACCTGAAGGTGGCCGGTTCGAATCCTGCTTGGAGTGTGTACTGTCGTTGTGTCCTTGGGCAAGACACTTCACCTACCTTTGCCTGGGACTAGAGACGGAAATTAGCTACTGATTGGCTACAATCTCGCATATTTACATGCAAATGTTCATTAATATGCACTGTCCCTATAAACAAATTATTAATTAATTAAATTATTAATCCGCAATTCTCTTAAAAATTGATTGTTATCAAAATTTGGAGCATAAATATTTATCAGAGTCAATGGTGTAGAGTAAATTTCTCTCGCCACTATAGTGTACCTTCCTTCTTTATCAGATATAGTATTCTTTAATATAAATGGTATACCTTTCCGAATAATAATAGCCGTGCCTCTAGCTTTAGAAGTAAATGACGAGTAATAAGTTTGACCTATCCAGTTTGCCCTCAGTCTCATCTGTGTTTGTAGTTTCGTATGAGTTTCTTGCAGAAAAGCTATGTCCACATTTAAAGATTTTAACTGGGCCAGAATCTTGTCTCTCTTGATTGGGTCAATCGCACCCCTAATATTCCAACTACAGAATGTGATTCCTCCATTCTTTTTTTTCCTATTGTCTTGCATTGTTAATTATTTTTGGTGATTTTGATTCATGTGGTGCAGTTAAATACCTCAGGATTTTGGGTGTGGGGTGATCGTCCCGTGCTTCTGACGTTATTTTACATCTCCTCCGTCTATTGAACCTCCATGAGAAAAAGAGAAAATTGAAGAAAAAAATAAAAATTATTGAGTGAACCACATAAAAGTGAATTTTAAAAAAAAGTGACTTTAAGGTATCAAAAAGGTGATACCTTAAATTCGAGATGCCATCTATGATGGCCAAAAATTGATTGACCTCCGTAGTTGGAATTATACATTGAGCTCAGCCCCCTAGATAAGATGACATAGACCAGTGGTTCACAACCTTTTTTCAGTGATGTACCCCCTGTAAAATATTTTTTCAGCCAAGTACCCCCTAACCAGCGCAAAGCATTTTTGGTTGAAAAAAAGAGACTTAAAACAGAGCACTGTGCCATCAGTGTCTGATTTATTAAGCTTTGGAACTGATAAACACATACAAAATTCAAACATTTGAAAAAAAACTATTTCGAACATTTTAAATGTTAATAATCCATGACTATTGCAAATATTTCTCATCACTAAAATGTAGTGATTCAAACTAATGTAGTGAAAACAGTGACCATATAACCATTTAAAACTATAAAATGAACCATTTAAAACTCCATAAATGTGCAAAACACTGCTCATTTGTAGTGGTCTCTCTTGAACTATTTGGAAATAAAAAGATATAACTAAAAAAAGAAAGAAATAATTAACTTAATTATAAATAAAGATTTGTGCACATAAAAATAATTATCAACATAAAGTGTCCTCTTTTGGGATCATAGTAAAGATCTGTGCTCAAAAAGAAATCATTAACTTAATTTTAAATAAAAGCAGAAATTGCTAAAAATAAAAAATAAAAATATTTAGCATCTTAAAATATATTTTTAAGAATCAAAAAGAAGACTGACATCTTAACATTACAAACTGTCAACACTGAATATTGCATTGTTGCACTGAACTGAGTGTTTTTGCACTTAGTGAGACATTTTAGTGAGACACTTGGGCTTGTGCTTCACTGAGGATCTTTTTCATTCTTGGTGGCAGGGAGGCAACTGCTGTGATCAAGCTCTTCTCCAGGCACAGTCTGTTTCTCTGCTTTGTTTTGATCACAGTCATTGCAGAGAAGGAGGCCTCACATAAATATGTGGAGGCAAAGGGTAGTAGCTGCTCCAAAGCTTTCTGTCCCAGGTCAGGGTGCTCCTGCTTCACACACACCCAAAACTGTGTAAGTGTGAACATGGCAAACTTCATCTGGAGGCCACGATCAGATGACACCTCCAAGAGTTTTTCCTGATAGGTGACAGGGAGCTTGCTTCGGTTTGCTTTGGACAAGAGAAATGGGTTTCTCACCCAATCCAGCTGTGCAGATTTCTCCTCCATGTCAGGAAAGTAGGAATTAAAATCCTGTATCAACTTGGTCAAATGTCCCACTATGACCAACTTGACTGGAGCTCTGTCCACATCCTCACTAGAGAGAAAAGCATCCAGCTGAGGAAAGCAGGTGAAATCCTCCTGTGCATAGGCCCTTCTCCACAGCTCTGCTTTCTTCAGGAAGCCACCCACCTTGTCATACAGGTTTTAAAATGCTGGTGTCCTTGCCCTGCAGAGACATATTCAGTTCGTTCAGTTTGCTGAATATATCTGCCAGATAGCACAGCTTTGCAAGCCAGTCTGTGTCCTGGAACAAGGTGGCATGGGGAGATCTGTGCTCAATCAGAAAGGCGTGTACTTCGGATCTTAATTCCAACAGCCGGTTGAGTATTCTCCCTCGAGAGAGCCAGCGCACTTCTGTGTGCAGCAGCAGTTGTATGTGTTCAGCTCCCATATTTTCGCAGAGGCGGCGAAACAGGCGTGCATTAAGTGGCCTTGACTTAATGAAGTTGATCACTTTGATGCTGCTGTTCAAAACGTCATGTAACACAGGGCTCATTTTCTTGGACGCCAATGCCTCCCTGTGTATGACACAGTGAGTCCACATCACGTCGGGGTTTTCTTTTTTAATGCGCGCTATTAGTCCTTTCGCGCTGCCCGTCATTGATGCTGCTGCGTCTGTACAGATGCTGCTGCAGGATTTCCAGCACAAACCGTTTTCACAGAAAGTGGCATTGACAACATCAAATATGTCCTCTCCTGTTGTTTTCCCCTTCAAACTTTTGCAGAATAGTATGTCGTCAGTATCAACGTACCTCACAAAAGCAACAAGTTGTGCATTTCCACTGACATCTGTGGATTCATCCAGCTGGAGTGAAAAGGAGTCGCTAAGTTTTCCCACAACTTGCTCGACAATGTCTGTTCCCATTGTATCTACTCTGCGGCAAAAAGAGTCATTTGACAACGGTACAGTCTTTAATTTTTCCGCTGCGTTTTTGTCCAGCATAGTCTCAGCCAGCACTACAGCCGCTGGAAGGAGCAGGTCTTCAGCGATAGTGAATGGCTTCTTGGCTTTAGCTACGAGCAAAGACACTGCATAAGAGGCCTCCAGGGCTTTGGCTGATGTTGTGGAGGCCTTCCGCATCGTGTCTTGAGATGATTTGAATTCAGACAGTTTCCTCTTAAAAAGTCAGGTGGCTTACCAACGTGACATCCATGTTTTGTCTTAAGATGACGCTGCAGATGTGCTGGCTTCATGCTACTGTTAGCTAATTTCTCCCCACAGAAAAAACACAGTGCCTTGGGTGGGTTGCAACTTGTGGACGTAAATCCAATTAATAATAATAATAATAATAACTTTATTTATAAAGCACTTTAAACAACCGCAGTTGCCACAAAGTGCTGTACATGAGAACTCATGGACAAAAAGTTATTACAAACCATTAAAAACCGTAAAACGAAGGACTAAAAAACAGTAAAAATTAAAAGACATTAAAAGCACTAAGAACAGGAGCAATGTCTCAGCCAGTGTCGAAAGCCAGAGAATAAAAATGAGTTTTTAGGGAGGATTTGAAGAAAACATAATCTTCAAGATACAGCCGGAATTGTGCCGGCTCTGGTTTGGCCTTCTTTGCCACTTGTCCCTCCGTGTTTTCAAAATAATTGCTGCTACGCTTCAACCACGACTCCATCGTTTGAGTTGTGATTGACAGGTGATGCCGGGTGGCATATGACAGGTTGGGTCGAACCATGCTGGAATGGGGGAGACTCTGGGTTTTTAGGATAATGAATTTGAATAGCCTACTGAATATAAAATTCATTTTATGAACTTATACTTATATTTTCCTGAAATATTTATTCAATAATTATTTTTAAAGGATTTTTGCATGGATGCTACTTTTTAAATATATGTAGGCCTATATTTTAAAATCTCACGTACCCCCTGGAGTGCCTTCACGTACCCCCAGGGGTACGCGTACCCCCATTTGAGAACCACTGACATAGATGACTACATGCCGTTTCCTCTTAGTATATCAAAAAATCATAAAGAAAAAAAAAAAAAATGATCCAGTCAGGCCGAATAAAACAACAGAAGTTTCATCAATAGAGAATTATCATCATCTGTACTTTTTCAAATATTCTCTTATGTACCCAGGCTTTAAACCTTTTATAGTGCTTACTCAGTATCATAGTCATGGAATCATAAAACATAGGAACAGGCTTTGTCCCTGTAGCCAGGGTTGTTCATCTTTTCCTTAATTGCCAGCCTGTTTCAAGGGTTAAATTTCTTTATCTTAAGTACAACCGTCTTCCAGCCCAAACCTCTGGAACTTTTCCAAATCATTAACACCTCCCTCTTTCCCACAGGCTTACATGCTCGAAAAATTCTATAAGATTCGTCAGACATGATTTATCTTTCATAAATCCATGCTGACTTTGTCCAATGATTTCACCACTTTCCAAATGTCGTCAAGTCACATTTATTTATATAGCACATTTAAAAAACAACTCTCGTTGGCCAAAGTGCTTTAGATTTGATATAAGAATAGTATAAACAAACAAACTACATACATATATACATATAGCCCTCGCTCAGTGGACGTCAGGAAAGGCTTGGGAGTATAGATAAGTTTTTACTCTTGACTTAAAGGAGTGGATGGAGGGGGTAGTTCTGATGGGAAGGGGGATGCTGTTCCACAGTCTAGGAGCTGCAACCGTAAATGTGCTGCTATTCAACCTTTAATAACTGACTATAGCATTTTCCCCACTACCGATGTTAGACTAACTGGTCTATAATTCCCCCTTTTCTCTCTCCCTCCCTTTTTAAAACGTGGGGTTACATTAGCCTCATGAACTACTCCAGAATCTAAAGAGTTTTGAAAATTTAATAATAATAATAATAATAAATTGAATTTATATAGCGCTTTTCCGGGACTCAAAGTCGCTTTACAAGGAAAGGCAAAAAACAAAAACAAAAACAAAAACAAAACAAAACAAACCAAAAAATGAGCAACAATTCAAGCACAGATGAAAAGGGAGGGGGACGTGAGGCTAAGGATAGGCAGAGGTGAAGAGATGGGTCTTGATGCGGGACTGGAAGATGGTAAGGGACTCTGAATTGCGGATCAGTTGGGGAAGGGAGTTCCAGAGCCTGGGAGCTGCCCTGGAGAAGGCTCTGTCCCCAAAACTGCAGAGGTTGGATTTGTGGATGGAGAGGAGACCGGCTGATGTGGATCTGAGGGACCGTGAGGGTTGGTAGGGGGAAAGGAGGTCAGTGAGATATGGGGGGGCCAGATGGTGGAGGGCTTTGTAGGTGAGGACCAGGATTTTGTAGGTGATCCGGTGGGAGATGGGAAGCCAGTGAAGTTGTTTGAGGACTGGAGTGATGTGGTGCCAGGATTTGGTGTGGGTGATGAGTCGGGCGGCTGCGTTCTGGACCAGTTGGAGTCGGTTGATGTAGCTGGAGCTGAAGCGAAGGAGAAGTGAGTTGCAGTAGTCCAGTCGGGAGGAGATGAAGGCATGGTTGAGTCTTTCAGCAGCGGGGGGTGTGAGAGAGGGTCTGATTTTGGCGATGTTGCGGAGGTGAAAGAAGTAGGTTTTAATGACATGGCGGATGTGAGGCTCAAGGGAGAGGGTGGAATCAAAGATCACGCCAAGGTTGCGGGCCTGGGGAGATGGGGAGACAATGGTGCCGTCGATGGTGAGAGTGGGATTATTGATTTTGCTGACTGTGGATTTGGAGCCTATGAGGAGGAATTCTGTTTTATCGCTGTTTATTTTTTTATTTAACCTTTATTTAACCAGGAGACCTCATTAACCTCATTGAGATTAAAAATCTCTTTTACAAGAGAGTCCTGGCCAAGACAGGCAGCAGCACAGTTCCACAGTTACAGACAATAATTTAAAAACAACAGAGAACATAGTTTGAGTTGTTTAGTTGAGTTTGAGGAAGTTATGTTGCATCCAGGTTTTTATAGCTGACAAACAGGAGTTGATATGGGAGAGGGGAGGGGGGGTTGTGGGGGGATTTGGTGCTGAGGTAGATCTGGGTGTCATCGGCGTAACAGTGGAAGTCCAGGTTGAAGAGGCGGAGTATCTGACCAAGGGGGAGGATGTAGATGATGAAGAGGAGGGGGCCGAGTACGGAGCCTTGGGGAACGCCTTGAGTGACTGTGGCTGTAGCAGAGGTGTGGTTATGGAGAGAGATGAAGTGGGATCTGTTGGAAAGGTAGGAATGGAGCCAGCTGTGTGCAGTACCTTCGATACCGAGGTCTTTGAGTCTGGTGAGCAGAATGTTATGGCACGGTATCGAAGGCTGCACTCAGGTCGAGGAGGATGAGGATGTTGAGGGAACCGGTGTCAGCAGAGGTGAGGAGGTCATTGAGGACTTTGAGGAGAGCGGTTTCTGTGCTGTGGAGGGGGCGAAAACCAGATTGGAGGGGTTCGAATAGGTTATTGGCATGGAGATGGGATTGAAGTTGTGAGGTGACAATACACTCCAGGGTTTTATAAAGAAAGGGGAGGTTTGAGATTGGGCGGTAATTGTTGAGAGAGGAGGGATCCAGACTAGGTTTCTTTAAAATTGGGGTGACAGCAGCAGTTTTGAAGGCGGAGGGGACAGTTCCTTGGGACAGTGAGGAGTTGAAGAGGTTAGTGAGGTTGGGGCAGAGGACGGGGAGGCAGGTCTTCAGCAGGGGAGTGGTCAAGGGAGCAGGTAGTGGGTTTGGAAGAGCTGATGAGTTTGGATATTTCAGGAGGGGTGACCGGGTCAAACTGGGAGAGGAGGCAGTGTGGAGGAGGGGTCGGGAGGTCAGTAGAGATGGGGAGAAGAGGGGCCTTGGCAGGTGCTGGAGTAGATGCTGGGGGGTCAGATACAGGGGATAAAGATTGATAAATTATGTTAATTTTATCAGCGAAAAAGTGGAGAAATGAGTTGCAGAGATCCAGAGTAGAGGTAGGGAGAGTGTTGGTCTGAGGCTTGAGGAGGTTGCCCACTGTGGAGAAGAGGGTTCTGGGGTTTTGGCAGGGGTCGGTGAAGATGGTGGAGAGGTAGGCAGACTTGGCAGCAATGAGGGCGTCTTTGTAGGCAGTGAGGTGGAGTTTGTAGGCTTCATGGTGGACTGTGAGAGATGATTTCTTTGTGAGTCTTTCAAGTTGGCGACCAGTCTGTTTCAACTTACGGAGTGCAGGTGTGTACCAGGGTGAAGAGGTGTTAAAAGTTACGATTTTTGTTTTGAGGGTGGCCAGAGTGTTGGTAGACAAGGTGGAGTTGAGATGGTTTGTGAGATCATCAGGTGAGATGGGGGTTGAGTCCAGGGGGAGAGTGGTGGAGAGCAGGTCAGAGAGATGGTGGGGATCGATGGATTTTAGATTACGGAAGGTGATTTCTCTGAGGAGGCGGGGGCGGGGGGTGGGAGAAGGGATGGTGAACCGTATGAGTTTATGATCAGAGAGGGGAAAGAGGTATGGATGGAGGTCGAGCATCAGTTGATTTGTGGAGCAGACCAGGTTGAGGATGTGTCCTTTATCATGGGTGGGGAAGGTGACATGTTGGGTGAGAGTGAAGTTGTCCAGTAAAATGGTGAATTCAGATGAGAGCTTGCAGGTGGGGGAGTCCATGTGGATATTTAAGTCACCGAGTAGCAGCAGACGTGGAGAGAGAGATGAGGCTGGTGTGAGGAGTTCAGTGAAATCGGAGAGGAAGGAGGGGTTTGGTTTAGGTGGCCGGTAAATGAGGATAACTGTCATGGAGGAAAGAGCTTTGAAAGCGAGGAATTCAAATGATGATACTGAGGGGAGAGTGAGTTCTGTGATCCGGAAGTTCTGATTGAAAATAACGGCGAGGCCACCTCCACGGCAGGAGGGGCGGGGTTTGGAGACGTAGTTAAAACCAGGGGGGGGATGCTTGGTTGAGGGAGAAGAAGTCATTGGGTTGTTGCCAGGTTTCAGTGAGCAGAAGGAAGTCCAGAGTGTTGTCAAGGATTAGTTCATGGAGGGCAGGGGCTTTATTGTTGAGCGATCGGGTGTTGAGGAGGGCAAAGTTGGCATGGTGAGAGGGTGGTGGGATGGGGGCAGGCTGGAGAGATCTGAGGTTGTCCCAGTTAACAGTGCGTGTGGTCAGTGGGGAGGGGGGGGTGTTGCAGTTGAGGGGGGGCAGTGAGTGGATTTGCAAATGATTGGACAGTGGGTAGTTCAGTTTTGTTCAGAGGTGCGACAGAGCGTGCAGGTGACCAGATGGATGGAATGGATTGTCCGTGGTGGAAGTAAACAAACTTGCGGCGAGAGCCTCTGTGGATGTAACGGGGTCGACGTAGAAGTCCGAGCTGTTTGATGACTGGGCTGCAAGATGGGATGGAGTAGTTGAAGAGTTCAATCAGCTGCAAAGTTGAATATTTGAACATGATGCCGAGCGGAGGGACTGAGAGGTCCGTGATAGCGGTTAGCCGTGGGCTAGGTGCACAGAGGTGGATGACTGTTGTGAGTGCCAAAATTATCCACGGCATGACAGGAGGAGATGAACATCCAGTCTTGGTCACGGCTCGCATCTGGTGGGGATTTCCTGTAAGAAGGACGGAGGCGATCAGGTTAGCCGCTGTAGCAGCTAGCATTAGCCGCCACTCGTTGGCTGAACGAGGGCAGCCAGCAAGCGGCTAACCGAAGAGGCAACAGTCCGGTCGAGGTGCCTGAGCGACTTCGGGAAGCAGCTGAGAGGCTGTCCAGCGGTGAAACCCACAGTGTTAGCCAGCCGACACCCAGAGGTTGACCCGGCCGGTGTTTGAGGGCAGCGGCAGCAGGTAACGATGGAATATCGTCGATGTTGGTGGTGTCAGCTGGTATGCACTTGGAGAGCATGTAGAGTTGATCCGGTAGGGATGGGATGAAGGAAAGAAACTTGCTTTCCTTCAAGGGTGCAGAGAACACAAACAAGAACACAAGAGGCAATAGCAGAAATTATCACTAATGCATCCACTATTTCTGGGGCTACTTCCTTAAGCCCTCTGGGATGCAGCCTGTCTGGTCCTGGGGATTTATTGGCCTTTAATCCATTCAATTTACCTAACACCACTTCCCGACTAACCTGGATTTCACTCAGTTCCTCCATCTCATTTGACCCCCGGTCCACTGCTATTTCCAGCAAATTATTTATGTCTTCCTTAGTGAAGACAGAACCAAAGCAGTTATTCAATTGGTCTGCCATGTCCTTGTTCCCCATGATCAATTCACCTGTTTCTGACTGCAAGGGACCCACATTTTTTTAACTAATCTTTTTCTCTTCACATATCTATAAAAGCTTTTGCAGTCAGTTTTTATGTTCACTGCCAGTTTTCTTTCATAATCTATTTTTCCTTTCCTAATTAAGCCCTTTGCTGGACTCTGAATTTCTCCCAGTTCTCTGGTAGGCTGATCACCGCCATCATTCTGTCCATCACCGCCCTGTGCCCACCATCAAACTACATCCTTCTGTGTCAGCTTGCGTAGCGGTTCACATAGGTCGCATAATCCCGGAAGGAATTTGCTCAAGTAGTTAACAAACCCAATAAATCGCTGAACTCCTTGGACATCCGTTGGGTTAGGCATCTGTAGCTTCTACCTTCCCTGGATCTGGTTTCAGTCCTGCAGCAGAGACTCTATGTCCTATGAAAGTGACTTTGTTCACCTTCAGCTTTGCCTTCTCTATGTTCAGTTTCAGGTTTCTGTCACGACGTCTCTCCATCAGAGCTCTGACCTTCCTGTCATGGTCTCTTTCTGCTTCCTCTGCAGTTTTTCCTTTCCCAAACATTAGGATGTCGTCAGCAACAGACCTCACGCCCTCCAACACTTCGTTCTGTCGTTGCTGGAACTCTTCATGGGCCGTGGACAGACCAAATGGCATGCGTCTCCAAATATATCTGCCATATGGTGTGTTAAATGTCGTAAGCGGAGAACTCTCATCATCCAGTTCCACATGCCAAAACCCTTTATTTTTTTTCTTCTTTTTGTTTTTGTTTTTTTGTTGTTGTTTTGTTTTGTTTATTTTATTAGAAGTTAATACAGTACAAAACAGTACAGTGGAACCTAATTTTAGGTGCCAACTATGTCATACCGTAATCCATTCCATGTACAACCTCTAGTTTCATGTTATGAGAAGGAAGTAAGCAAGACAAGAAAAAGAAAACAATAGAAAAGGGAAAAAGTGGAAAAATAGATGTTAGAGAGTAGAAAAACGTGAAGTGTGTATATAAAAAAAAAAAAAAAAAGAAAAAGAAAAAGTGGAAAGTAGAAATAGAAGAGAAGGCCCCTTAAAAGAGAATTTTTCAAATCTGTATTCGGAGATGTAGATCTATCCACGTCATGAACTGAAATCAGCAATCCTTATGGTACCGCTGCATCACATGATTCCAAAAAGTCGATGAAAGGAGACCAACTCCTTAAGAATTGGTCATATTTATCTATTAGTCGGAGTCTCATTTCTTCAAGGCGTGCTATGTCCATCATATTCCTAATCCACATTTTAACAGTTGGTATGGTTGTATTTTTCCAAAATTTAAGTATCAATTTCGTTCCAATTATTAACCCATAATTAAAAAAAACATTTTGGTCTTTATTTAAATTGGTATCTTCTCCTATTATTCCAAATATAATCCATTCCATTTTGGGTTCTATTCTTGACTTGAAGAGCTTTGTAAATATATCAAATATATCACTCCAAAATTTATTCAACTTTGTACATCCTACAAATGAATGTGTTATATTAGCGTTTTGAAACAAACATTTATCGCATCTGGGAGAGACGTTTGGATAAAATTTATTCAACCTCGTTTTTGAATAATATAGTCTATGTAATAATTTGAATTGAATTAAATTATGTCTTGCATTAATAGAACAGTTATGTGTATTCATCAAATATTTTTCCCATCTATCCTTCGAGATCTTTATCATTAGCTCATGTTCCCAATCTTCCCTTAGTGCTTCTGTTGAGGGTGATTCTCTATTTAATATATTATTATAAAAGTATGATATTAATTTTTGTGAATCAGCCTTAATATTCATTGCTTCTTCTAAAGGGTCTAAAAATATAGTTTGAAATCTATGTGTATATTTCTTCATAAAGTCACATACCTGTATATATTTAAAATATTGATTATCCTTCAATTTTAATTTTAATTTTAATTGTTGAAATGATAACAGTTTGCCCAATTCATACATATCCCCTACTTTCCTAATCCCCAGTCTATCCCATTGTTGATATGTGTTGTCGATGAGAGAAGGTTTGAATGCGGGGTTGTTCAATAGTGGGGTTAGTACTGATAAATTATTTAATTTCAAGGATACTTTTATTTGTTTCCAAATTCTTATTATATTGTGAATAATTGGGTTCTTCTTATATATTATACTATTCAATTTTATCGGTGAGAGCAGGATCGTTCCTATTTCGTGCGGATAGCATTCCTCTTTCTCCATTCTTATCCACTCCAACTGCTGAGTGGAACTATCCAGCCAATACATTATGTTCTTAATATGCACTGCCCAGTAGTAATACATAAAGTTAGGTAATGATAAACCCCCAACTTCTTTGGTTTTGCACAAATGCTTTCGTTGAATTCTATGTGTTCTGTAATCCCATATAAAATTAGTGATAGTGGAATCTAGTTTTTTGAAAAAATATTTTGGAATATATATTGGGATCGCTTGAAACAAATATATTAATTGTGGTAAGAAAGTCATTTTTATAGCGTTAATTCTACCTATCAATGAGAGCGGAAGCGTTTTCCAAAATTTAATCATATCATTCAGTTTATTTAATAGTGGTATAAAATTGGCACTAAATAATGATTTGTGTCTTCTCGTAATTTGAATACCCAGATACTTGAATTTTTCTGTTGCAATTTTGAAGGGGAATTTTAGTAAGTGTCTCGAATCCTGTGGTTTTAAAGACATAATTTCTCTTTTATTCCAATTTATTCTATATCCTGAAAAAGAGCCGAATTCCTCAATTAGTGTTAATAAGGTGGGTATACTCGTTTGTGTATTAGTAATATATAAAAGGATATCATCAGCATATAGTGAAATTTTATTCTTTGAGTCCTTAGTGTTATATCCGTGAATATTCGGGTGATTTCTAATCCTTTTGGCCAACGGTTCTATCATAAGGGCAAATAGCAATGGTGATAAGGCACACCCTTGCCTATTACCCCTTGATAAGTAAAATTTTGGAGATAGCGTATTGTTAGTTAGTATTCTTGCCGTATGTCTATCGTAAAGTAGTTTAACCCATCTAATAAAATTCTCTCCCATATTGAATTTTTGGAGTACCTTGTATAAATACTGCCATTCTACTTGATCAAATGCCTTCTCTGCATCCAGCGTGACAACTGAAATATCTTCATTGTCCTCATTATGAGAGTACATTATATTGAAAAGCCTTCTCAAATTATTAAATGATTGTCTTTTGGGTATAAATCCCGTTTGATCCGTATTTATTAAATTGTTAATATAATTATTTAGCCTTCTAGCTAGAATCTTTGCTAAAATTTTCTGATCCGTATTTAGAAGTGAAATAGCTCTATAAGAACCCGGTTCATCTAAATCTTTATCTTTTTTTGGTATAAGTGTTATTGTTGCTTCTGCTAGGGTTTCTGGTAGTTTATTTTCAGTATAAGCCTGCGTGTATAAATTGAATAATCTTGGTACAATTGACTCCTGAAATCTTTTATAAAATTCATTACTAAAACCGTCTGGTCCTGGGGTCTTCCCATTTTTCAGTGAGTTTGTTATTTGTTTTATTTCTTCATTAGTAATCCGTGCTCCTAATTGCTCTTGTTCTAAACTATCCAATTTTGGGAGCTTGCAATTATCTAAAAAATTTGTAATTTTACTTACATCTGTATTTATTTTAGATATATATAAATTGTGATAAAATTGGGCAAACCTCTTATTAATATCCTTAGGCAGTGTTAAAAACTCACCCTTATCCGATTTAATTTTAGTAATAGTTTTTTCCTTTTCTCGTTGCTTCAGTTGCCTCGCAAGTAGTTTATGTGGCTTATCCCCAAATTCGAAGTGTGCTTGTTTTGTAATTTGGAATAATCTTATTACTCTAGCCGATAGTATTCTATTGACTTTATATTTCAATAAAGTTATCTTATTATGTTTATTTATGGTTGGGTCAGTTGCATTGTCCAGTTCTAGTAATTTTATTTTCTGTTCTATCCGCTGAAGTTCTCTTTTATTTTCCTTATTTTGAAAACTTTGGTAAGAAATTATGACACCGCGAATATATGCCTTGAAGGTTTCCCATAATAGCGATGCAGAAATACCTGGCGTGTCATTTATTTCGAAAAAAAGTTTTATTTGTTCTTTTATATACTCATAACCCTGCGGATTATTTAATATGTGTACATTGAATCTCCAAAAAGGTTTTATACTCGGCATTCCCTCAATTTTAAGTATAAAAGTCAGTGGTGAATGATCAGAAATAATACTATTATGATATGATGGTTTATTCGTATTACGGGATTCATTTTGTGTCCAATAAAAAGTAGTCAATTCGCGAATAAGTTTTGTGAACTGATGAATAAAATGAGTATTCCCTACCACTTGGATTTGCTATTCTCCAAACATCAGCTATGTTATTATTTTTTATATAAGTATTTAAAAATTCACAGGTCTTAGTTTTAACAAGACGCTTCCCTAGCTTTATTGATTTATCTAAGTATGGATCTATAACGCAGTTAAAATCTCCCCCCATTATTATATTTTGATAATTATGCTCTGCGATTAAATCTATTATTTTCCTAAAAAATTGTGGGTTATCAAAATTAGGCGCGTAAATATTTATCATAGTTAATGGTGTATTGTAAATTTCTCCCGTGACTATAACATATCTTCCCTCTTTATCAGATATAGATTTCTTTAATTTAAAAGGTATACCCTTCCGAATTATAATGGCCGTGCCTCTGCTTTAGAGGTGAATGAGGAGTAATAGGTTTGACCTATCCAATTTGCCCTTAATCTGATCTGAGTTTGTTGTTTCAAATGTGTCTCTTGTAGGAAAGCAATATCCATATTTAATGATTTTAATTGTGCCAGAATTTTACCCCTCTTAATTGGCTCATTCGCACCTCTGATGTTCCAACTACAGAAGGTGAGACCTCCGATATTTATTCGACTATTATCTTGCATTGGCTATTATTACCAGACTGTATGATTCATGTGATGCAGCCAAGTACCTCGGAATCCCGAATCCAGAGTTGTCCTTCATAATTTCTACAGTAGTTTTACATCTCCTGACACTATTAAACATAATTAAGGGAAAGAGAAAAACATAAAATAAAGTGTACATAAAAATTATTAAGTCATACAACACATAATTGTGAATAAACAAAAAAAGTGAATATAATTTATCAAAAAAGCGATAAATTACAAAAAAGCCACCTAAGGTAGCTAGGTTTGTTTTTAAATTGACCTCCGTCGATGAGATTATGCACTGGGCCTTATCCCCCTATTAGAATTTGACCCAACGTTAGTCGGTTCCCTCTAATTGTTACCAAAATTATCATATCAGGTCAATTAATCGCTGAACAGTTTTAAAATAGAATAAAATAAAAGGGAAGGTAGAAGATTTGGATTGAAATAAAAGAAATTATGGGTTAAAGTACCTCGTCAATAATTACACTTTTCATTTACCTGTATGTTAATTAATTCATAATTAGTATTTAGTATTTAAAATATATGTCTAACCTCCCCCACCCTTCCTGCTATATAGTTAGTCGTGTTAGTATAGTACATTACGCCTTTAACGTTAGTTGAGTTTATTGCGCGTAAGTGGTTAATTAGTTAGTTAGTTATATGTATAAATAATAGGTCATATAGTGTGGAACAGATGCCTCATATCATGGCCATTTCAAAAGGAAACGGTCTCATAGTTCTCCGTGCTGAGGGGTTTGGTGACGAGCTTGCGACCTTGAGCTTCCATCTGTGCTTTCAGTTCAGAAGTTTAATTCGGCCTCTGTTATTGAACAACACATTCTTGCCAGATAAGCCTGTCTGGTAACCGTCTGAAGCGTTCTAGTGTCTTAATTGAAACAGAAAAAACAAAGTTCCACAGATAAAATGTCTATTATTCTGTTCCTCCTTGAATTTTGTTTAAAATCTCCTGGGCGTATTTGCAAGCAGAGTCCGGGTCCGTGAATGAGCGTTGTTTGCCATTAAACGTAATTAGCATTTTCGCTGGATAAATCACGCCATAACGAACTTCAGAATGTCCATATAAAATACTGCTTGCCCTTTTAAACTCGCGTCTTTTTGCCAAAATTTCCCGAGGATAATCCCTGTAGAATCTTACGACATTATCAGCAAATGTAAGATTTTCTCCATAGGTTATCTTCTTTAATAGAGTTTCCAAAGTTGAAATATCCAGGAACTTTACAATAATTTGCCTTGGTTTAGCATTATCATGTTTTTGGAAGCGACCCACTCGGTGAGCCAGATCTATCTTTGGTTTTTCTGGAAGTTTAAAAACATCTTTAAGTAGATTAGTAATAAAATCACGCATTTGAAGGCCGTGTTCAGCACCCTCTTTAACTCCTACTATTCTCAGATTTTGCCTCCTTGACCTGGCCTCTAAATCTTGACATTTCTCATTCAGTTTATTCGTTAGCTCCTAATTCGTATCGTGTTGTTTTTTCAGACCTTGTATTTCTTGGCTCATCTGTTCCATTTCACCATCCATCTATTCCATCAATTTTTCCGAGTCTGTTAATTGCTTCAGCAGGGTGTCATGTTTATTGTTATAATCTCTCTGCATACTTTCCAATTCCTTCGCAGTCCGGGACTCCAAATCTTTAAACTGCTGGTTCAGGGCTACATAAAGCTCTTTTACTTCGCCGCAGCTATTATCAATTTTCTTAGAAAGATTGCCCTCCATAGTGGAGAAGTTGGTCTGAATTGTAGAATTCATTTTGGCAAATTGCTTCTGAAGATCTTTAGTAATGTCTTTAAGAATATTAGCTCTTACCGTTTCTTCCCAGCTTTTCATTTCTTTCTCCTTTGTATCACTTCTCGCAGCCATATCGCTTGTAGGTTGTTGAGGTTCCAGCTCCTCTTCCAAACTTTCAAAAGTGAGTTCCGGGGTGGTTTCAAGCTCATCCAGAGCTTTTTGGAGCTGGAAACTGAGTGTAGTCTTCTTGGGTCCTCTCTGACCTCTTCTCTTTCTCATCCAGTTTTTACGATAAGATCGTTTTAAATCCCAAATCCACCGGTACCGTTTGATGGAGTCAGTACCCTCGACGTTCAACAAACCTGATAAGATTTTTTAACTCGATCCTGGCATGGGAGTCGACTTTAAACACGATTTGTCTGGAGGAGAGCTCAGTGCAGCTGCCTTCACTGCTTCGTAGCCCTTTCTTGGCGTCAAACATGCTAAAGACCTTGGCGTCATTCATGACATCTTCAATCGTCGTCATTGGGAAATGACTTCTTTTCGGCCCCTTGTTCAGATCCCTAAGGTCTAAACACACTCTCAACTTTCCATTGGGCTTTTCTACACACACAAGGCTGGACACCCATGGAGTGTGGGTCTCTACTGGGGCAATTATTTCAGCTTCTGTTAGTTTGCCTAACTCCTCTTTCGGCTTACTCCGTAAGGCTATAGGGACTTTTTGTGGTGGATGGATCACTGGCGTTATGCTGTCATCTACCAGCAGATGGTACTTGCCCTCAAATTTACCTGTCGCTTCAAACACATCAGCATACTCAGCCATCAGTCTTTTCTTGCTCAGAGGGATTTCACTGCCATTCAATGTAATTATGTTCTCTTTACACACTGAGATGAGCCCCATCTGCTGGGCTGCCCTGCTTCTCAGGATTGGAATGCAGTCTTCCTCCAGGACTACAAACTCTGCTTTGTATTTCCTTCCATTTTTGGGGTTTACTAGTCTCACCTTGCTTTTCCCAAGAGGCACCACTGTCAATGGTGTACATCTGTGGATGTAAAGTATTCATGTAAATTGCACATAGCAGAGTCTATGACTCGAAAACATTCTACTCGCCACAGATCTTCACTGGACTGGGCAACATACACTTGTGTTCCACTACTGTACTTTGTACACGTTTTCCGATGGCATTCAACAAAAGGATCGAGACCCAAATCCTCCACTTTTCGCTCAGCAGATGCAAACATGTTCTTGAAGACTTCATCTGACCGAAGGTATTGCAGTTCCTTTTTCACAACTTCAGCTGCTGCCATCATTCCTGGAATGTTCATACTTGGCCCCTGCAAGGCTTGATTGGATTACTAGTCCAAGGGCACACTTACTTGAAGACAGACATTTGCTGATTCCATTCGCACGAGAAGAGACATTTGTCCCAAATTACGTTGAGGCTTCTTTGAGTGCCTCTAAAACGTTCTTGTAATTCTCTAGGAGTGCCTTAATAGCAGCGGATCTAGCAGTGGTGTAGTCTAGTTTTTTGTAGTGGGTATACTATGATGATTCCCTCCTAGCCTCTTCCACACCCGTCCTATAAACACCGCCACACTCACTGTCGCATACAGTAGCCTACAACCACCATAAGTAATTGAGATTATTCAACACTCGATATTGTCATCAGTTTCTTGGACAATAAACAGTCAAATTAAAATCACCATTGGGCACTAGCATCAAATAAACTATAAAGCATCAATACATAAATAACTGTTGGCTATATAAACACTGTACTACTGTATATGTAACCGGCCTGGCCTCAGTACTAATGTGCTAAGGAGACGACGGGATACTTGAGTCTTTTGCACAGGACATTTCAGATTCAGATTCAGATTCAGATTCAATTTTAATTGTCATTGTCAGTGTACAATACAGAGACAACGAAATGCATTTAGCATCTCCTTGGAAGAGCGACATAGCAAATGATTTGAATAAATAATAATAAGTGTCCGGGGTGGGGGGGTGATTGGCAGTCACCGAGGTACGTTGTTGAGTAGAGTGACAGCCGCCGGGAAGAAGCTGTTCCTGGACCTGCTGGTTCGGCAACGGAGAGACCTGTAGTGCCTCCCGGATGGTAGGAGGGTAAACAGTCCGTGGTTGGGGTGAGAGCAGTCCTTGGCGATGCTGAGCGCCCTCCGCAGACAACGCTTGCTTTGGACAGACTCAATGGGGGGGAGCGAGGAACCGGTGATGCGTTGGGCAATTTTCACCACCCTCTGCAATGCCTTCCGGTCGGAGACAGAGCAGTTGCCATACCATACTGTGATGCAGTTGGTAAGGATGCTCTCGATGGTGCAGCGGTAGAAGTTCACCAGGATCTGAGGAGACAGATGGACCTTCTTCAGTCTCCTCAGGAAGAAGAGACGCTAGTGAGCCTTCTTGATCAGAGTTGAGGTATTGTGGGTCCAAGAGAGGTCATCGGAGATGTTGACTCCCAGGAACCTGAAGCTAGAAACACGTTCCACCTCCGTCCCGTTAATGTGGATGGGGGTGTGCGTGCCGCCCCTGGACTTCCTGAAGTCTACAATGAGCTCCTTGGTCTTCTTGGAGTTAAGGGCCAGGTTGTTGTCAGCGCACCATGCTGCTAAGTGCTGGACCTCCTCCCTGTAGGCCGACTCATCGTTGTTGCTGATGAGGCCAATCACCGTTGTATCATCTGCATACTTGATGATGGTGTTAGTACCATGTACAGGTGTGCAGTCATAGGTGAAGAGGGAGTAGAGGAGGGGGCTCAGCACACAGCCCTGTGGAACGCTGTGTGCTGGGTGAGGGTTCAGGGTGAGGGTTGAAGAGGTGTGCTTGTCTAACCTAACAGACTGGGGTCTGTTGGTTAGAAAGTCCAGTATCCAGTTGCAGAGGGAGGGGTCGAGGCCCAGGTTACCGAGTTTGGTGATCATTTTTGATGGTATAATGGTGTTGAATGCTGAGCTGTAATCGATGAACAGCATTCTTACGTAAGTGTCTCTGTTGTCGAGGTGGGAGAGGGCGGAGTGAAGTGCCGTTGAGATGGCATCCTCTGTACTCCTGTTCTTGCGGTATGCAAACTGATAGGAATCCAGTGTGCGGGGTAGGCAGCTTTTGAGGTGTGCCAGGACCAGCCTCTCGAAGCACTTGGTGATGATGGGGGTAAGTGCAACTGGGCGGAAGTCGTTGAGGCTTGCCGCAGTGGAGTGTTTTGGCACTGGCACGATGGAGGTGGTTTTAAGGCACGTGGGGACAACTGCTTGGGCAAGTGACAGGTTGAAGATGTCAGTCCAGACGTCTGTCAGCTGCGCAGCACAGGCCCTGAGCACGCGCCCGGGGATGCCGTCAGGGCCAGCAGCTTTACGTGCATTAGTCCTACTCAGTGCCACGTATACGTCGTAGGGGGTGAGTGTGAGGGGTTGGTGATCGGCAGGTAGCACAGCATTGATAGCTGTCTCTAGATTGTCCCTGTCGAAGCGGCCATAGAAGTGATTAAGCTCCTCAAGGAAGGAGGCGTCGCTGGATGTGGGGGTGGTGTTGGAGGGTCTGTAGTCCGTGATGGCCTGGATGCCTTGCCACATGCGTCGGGGGTCGAGGTGTTGTTGAAGTGCTCCTCAATCCTGAGCTTATGGCAGTGCTTGGCCTTCTTGATGCCCCTCTTCAGGTTAGCCTTGGCTGAACTGTAGGCTCGAGCATCGCCTGACCTGAAAGCGGTGTCCCGTGCTTTCAGCAGTAGCCTGACCTCGCTGTTCATCCATGGCTTCTGATTCGGGAATATGGTCACCTGTTTGAGGGAGGTGACACTATTGATGGTGGAGTTTATAAAGTCCAGAACAGAGGATGTGTAGGAATCAATGTCCGTGTGGGAGTCAAGGGTGGCCTGGGCTGCAAACGGCTTCCAGTCAGTTTTTCCAAAACACTGCTGAAGTGTGAAGTCCGCTTCCTCTGACCAGACTTTAACTGTCCTCACAGTTGGTTTAACCCGTCTGATGAGTGGGGCGTACATAGGGAGCAGGAATAATGAGACGTGATCAGACTGACCAAGGTGGGGGAGGGGGATGGCTTTGTAAGCTTCAGCCATGTTGGTGTAGACTTTGTCCAGTGTCTTGTCTACTCTAGTGGGGAAGGAGACATGTTGGTGGAATTTGGGGAGTACAGTCTTCAGGTTAGAGTGATTGAAGTCACCCGCAACAATGAAGGCTGCCTCGGGGTTGTGCGTCTGTTGATTGCTAATAGCGGTATGCAGCTCTTTCATTGCAAGCTTGGCATTAGCATCAGGAGGGATATAGGCTGCAGTCACAACAGTGGAGGTGAACTCTCTGGGCAGATAGAACGGTCTGCATCTAACCAAGAGGAACTCAAGGTTAGCTGAGCAGTGACTCTCGATGATGGTGGAGTCCGTGCACCATGCTTTATTTACATAAATGCAAAGACCCCCACCTCTGGTCTTACCGGAGTCTGATGTCCTGTCCGCTCGGAGTAAATGACGCCCCGATAGCTGGATGGCGCTGTCAGGAACGTCAGTGTTGAGCCAAGTTTCCGTGAAGATCAGGATGTTGCCGTCTTTGATCCAGTTGTGGGAGGTGATCCTTAGCCGGAGTTCGTCCATTTTGTTTGCCAGTGAGCGCACGTTGGCGAGGAAAAGGCTAGGAATCGCTACCCTGTGTGGGGCTAGCTCTAACCTGGCCTTTAACCCACCTCTGCGTCCCTGGCAGTGTTTTCGTACGCGTCGCCGTCTGTTGGTGCTTCTGGTCGACCGAGCTGGCTTGGTGCGCGCTGGTGTTCTGCCGCTCCGTTGCTCCACGTCTGCGTCTCCATGGCTCCACAGGCGGTCTTCAGCCCCGCGGCTCTGCTGATGGTCTCCAGCCCCGGGGCTTACCTGGCGTTCTCCAGCCCAGCGGGTCGGGTGGCGGTCTCCAGCTCCGCGGTGTTCTCCAGCTCCACGGGTCGGGTGGTGTTCTCCAGCTGCGAGGGTCAGGTGAGCTCCACGGGTCGTGTAGCGTTCTCCAGCTCCACGGGTCGGGTGGTGTTCTTCAGCTGCGTGGGTCAGGTGAGCTCCACGGGTCGGGTAGCGTTCTCCAGCTCCACGGGTCGGGTGCTGTTCTTTATTGCTGCTGCTGCTACATGCTCTGTTTAGAGTTTTGAGACAAGAAAAAACAGAGTTAGGCATTTGTCAGAAACAATTACAACTCAATAAAATAAAATACCCTATATAAGAAACAATAAATGCAAAAATACAAAATAAAAACATGTTCTTTAGAATTATGTTTCCCATACAAAAATACTTAAATAATAAATTAAAATAAATAAAACATATCAGCAACTGTTCTAAGACGTCTCACACTCATACTTAATACAGCAATCACACAGCATCACAAAATACACGTTTTCAATCACAGTAAGTCCTATGCAAATAACATCTGTTCAGTGTTTAACAGAGAAGAAAAACAGTACATCCGCAAAAACGACCAGCATGCAAAATGACCCATGCAAAATAAAACAAACACCACAATCCCTTCATTGTAAAAAAGTAACAAACAAAGGTGAATACACAGTTACATGAGGGATATTTAGTGGAATACAAACACTTTTCCATACCTGCTACAGTAGCAGGTATGGAAAAGTGTTTGTATTCCACTAAAAGGGATTTTGTCAAGAATTGTTTTTCACTTTAAATGTAGTAGCCTGCTAGTTTACAAAACTTTCCAAATTTGCTTGTACTCAGGCATCTGAGGTGTGCTCTGCCTTCTTGCTTGCGTGGCAGAGCGATGGCTTCGTAACCATGTTGATACATATTTGCTTGGCTCAAAAAGGCTTACAGGGGGCCCATTGATGCTGATCATCATCAAATTGCTGACACTAGACAACAACATTCCAGATCTTTGGTCTGTGTACACAATATTCATCAGACTGAAGCCCCTTTCACACTCTGCAGTGCTGCAAGGGATGGTCTGCATGCAGTGGATGAGTGGTTTGAGGCATTCAGGTTCACTCTCTGGGTGCTCGATGAAATCTCTCATTCCATTGACAGCTTGTTCTTGACAAAGATTGAATCGCCTGCACAGTCGTTTTACCTGTGACTCACCGTGCCGCATGCCAGATGCTTGAATCCAGAATGCTGAGATCATGAAGAATTTCATCCTTAAATGAGAGCCGCTTCTCCATGTTGTTGATCAGACTTTGTAGGAACTGCTTTGTATTGATCGGCATGAGCTTAGCATTTGACTCCAGGGACACTGATCCAAAGCCTGTGCTTTCAATGCTTCCTCCAATTTCTCTCCTGGAGAATCTTTAAATGATGCCAGCACTCGGATGGTGCGCTTCAGCAGCTGTTCTGCTCTTAAAAGTGTGATTGAATGGGCCTGTAATTGCTGGGACAGGTTTGAAAGTTCAGATAGTGCATCATACATGAGTCCAAGGTCACAAAGAAATTCCTTGCTTTGCATACGACGTGCCAGGCCTCTGTAGGTTTGCCTCTCTTTGCCGTTTCTTGTTTGGTCTCCTGCAGCATTCTCAAAGTGTCTGTTAAGTGCTTCGTATGACCTCCACACAGCCTTTACAGAACGGAAACTGCTGGCAACCCATCGGGTGTTTAAAACTCTGCCAATCTTCAGGACTTGTGAGCCCACTTCTTGTGCTGCTTCCATAAGTTCCCGTGAATTTTTATTGGACTGACTGTAGAGATTGTGGAGTTTGTCCATGAAAACTTTGAAGTGGTTGACTGCCTGAACCTCATCCACAGCATCATTTACAGCCAGTTCTAGACGGTGGTTCATACAGTGCCATGTGAAGAGGTTAGGGTACCTTGCAGTCAGCCTGGTTGCCACACCAGAGTTTTTGCCTAACATAACACTGGCTCCATCAGAAACAAATGAGATCCAGTTGTTTTGAAGCCACTCTTCACTAAAGCCTGCAGTGTCCAAACAGTTTAATAGAACTTCCTCTATAGACTCTGCCCTCTGGTTTTCCAGTTCCACCAGGTCCAAAAAAACAAATTCAGGAGTAGCTCCATCTAAAGAGGCCTTCACATTGACAATCATGGCTGATTTATGGCTGAGAGAAGTTGCCTCATCAATGAGAACAGACAGCTTGCTTGAAGATGACACAATGCTGTCAACTATTTTTGTCTGCATCTTTTTTGCTATGTGTTCCACAATTTTTGTTGAACTGAACCTTGAGTGCAGACTTGTGCCCATGTTGACACCGTTTTTTTCCTGAAGCTCAATGAGATCGTCATGGTCAGAGAAAGGTCGGTTCATCTTGGCAAGATAATATGCTGTTCTGAATACAGCATTTGTCTCAGCTAACAGTGCCTGACACAGCTCTCACAAGATTCCCAAGTAAATCCTGTCCACCCTTTTCAGTGAGCTACTGAGCTATTTCGTGTGCCCTGGACATCTGATGCCGTCTGATCTTGTTTCTCAAGGAGGCCAGGGCTGTTGGTCTGCTTGAGCCTGATGACTGGATCTTAAACATCGCCCACTCCTCAGATATGGAAATTCTTTTCTCTGTTAAGACGCCAGTAGATTTTGTTAAGCTGCAAATAGCACAACCTGGAAGTAAACAAAAACATGACTAATTAACATCATACAAGTAGTCTTTTTTGAATCTATATTAGCAATAACACCTTCTGAACTGGATAAGAATCTATTCAAAATAATTGAATGAACTGTAAATAAGCTTCACTGTGACAATATCATTATAATTTAATTGTATAAAAGTGAAATTAATGTATCTTTAAGATGAAAATAAACCAGCTATACTCTCATTTGCATAAAGTTGACTTCATGTGTTTATACCAGCTTTACAAGTTGGCTGATATTTACCTAACTTTCTGTCCTTCCATTCTAACCAAGAATGCCTGCTTTTAAACTCCCTAGCCTGACTCTCAGTCCATAGGGCTGGCCAGGAGTTATCATCTAGAAGGAACAAGGAGATATTCAGCACACACACACTCACAGTCTCACAGTAAAATGTGTAATAACTACGTTATTTACTACTTTACTACAACAAGATTGAGCTAGCAAGGCCGTTTAGTGAATATATGTGTGGTATTCATTCAGTTTGGGAAATCTCTTATAAGCTAGTAGCTAGTAGTCTAATATCTGCTAAAGTTCACTTGTATACGACTTTCACTTACCCGATACACTGCTGGCATCAGGCTCCGCTGTAGTTCCCTCTTCTTCATCTAACGTCCTAGTGACTGCTGGAGTGTCGTCCGAGGCAGCAGCAGGCTTGTTTTTTTTTTTTTAAATGGCTAAGTGTAGTTTGTTGCTTCCGCTTCATATTTACTGTTGAGCCGCTGGACATCACCTCAGCGCCGACTGAGTTGATATCGCTGTCGTCTAGGTGACTTGACGTCAGGTCTAGGTCACGGGCGGTCACCACGGTCACGGGCACGGGCCATGGACGGAAGCCTCTGTATGGCTATTATAATGCTGCGTTCCATTGTACTCGGAACTCGGGACTTTCCGACTTCCGACAAGGGAAAGTGCGACTCTGACAGAGACACAGCGCACAGGTTGAATTTATGAATGAAAGTATGACAGTTCTGTGACAGAACTGTCATACTTTCATTCATAAAATAAACAGAACTTCTGTCACTATCGAAGTTGATACGTGTCATTGCGCATTTCTAAGTGGGCATACGGAAATGCTGGAGCTTTCTTAGTGGGTATACGGCGTATACCTGCGTATCACGTAGACTACACCTCTGTGATCTAGTGAGCCACCGTGTTGGACAAATGAGCTTCAACTGCATCGGTGATCTGACTTCACTTTCTTCTGCATGCATGTTCAAATACAAGTGCTTAAACTTGCCAGAACATTTGTAGAGTTTTTGTAGTTCATGTTAGTGGTCCAGTGCGTTTCTCACAAATTATGAGCTTTGTATTGCCTTGCTAGCGATGAGATGGGAGTCATGAGCACCACAGTGGGTGTATTTGAAGCAAGGTCAGTTCACACAAATATATTTACTAAGGATTAAGGAATGCATATCGATGTAGCAGTTAACAGTGACAGTTAACACATCGTTTTCGTGAGACAGAGGTGAAGTGATGAACGACTCGAATCGTTCTGCAGTACACTACTCATTAAACCCGACACAATACTTTACAAAGCTTGTAATGAATATGGAATGGATGAGTGTTTATCATTAACAAAGGATGACATTTTCAGAGTCTTCTTTTCAGAGTCTAATTCTTTTCAGAGTCTGAGCTAGCTAACCATGCACGCGGCTGCGACTCCACAACGCGCGGTCGGATGGGAACTGATTGCAAAATACATGTTTCACAAAACATGGGGGGGGGATCGTCTCCCACCTCTGAAAACATGGAGGGAACATGTCCCCCGGGGTTTCCGCCCTTGGGTGGTACTGGCTGGCTACCTTGTTGATCCAGGCACAAGAGGTACTGGCTGGCTACCTGTTGATCCAGACACAGGAGGGACTGGCTCGCTACCTGTTGATCCAGACACAGGTGGTACTGGTTCGCTACCTGTTGATCCAGACACAGGAGGAACATTAAAAACATACATTAAACCATACTAAAAAAACAAAAAACAGCGGACACGCTGCTGACAGGGCGCCGGCTTGCAGCGCCCCCACCGACCGTGTATTGTAGATGCCCACCAAGGCTGGTAGCTGCGTCCCAATTATCTTCTGCGATCTGTGAACGACCCGCTGAAGAGCTCTCCGCTCCGCCTTCGTGCAGCTGAGATACCACACAGAGATGCCATATGTTAGGATGCTCTCTGTGGTGCAGCGGTAGAAGGTTGTCAGCAGCTGTTGGGCAGACCAGTCTCTTTCAGTGTTCTCAGGAAGAACGATAGTTGCTGTGCCTTCTTTTTTTTAAATTAGAAGCATATACATATAATATCAAAACACGATTTGTTTACCAATTACATACATACAAAGCTTCTATTTTTTATTTTAAAAAATTGAAAGAGCTGTAGAGAAAGAAAGAAATAAGAGGGAAAAAAACTATAAACTAATAGAGAGGCAAGGGTAAAAACAAAGGAAATTACCAATAACACGGTTTTGGAGATAGGTCCGTAGGTTATAAGGTGTAATTATTCATCCAGTCCTGAACTCAAGTTTCAGTCCAGCTTCCGTGTTGAACCAATTTACCTTTTTAGAAAATCAATAAATGGAGACCATATTCTATCAAATAGTTCTGATTTGTCAATTAAGACAAGTCTAATTTTTTCCAAGTGTAAGGTCTCAGACATTTCCGTAATCCACATTTTAATTGCGGGGGTTTTTGGGTTTTTCCAAAATTTTAGTATTCATTTTTTTCCAATTATTATACTATAATCAAGAAAATGTATTTGATTTATTGTGAGTTTTATACTTTGTTCTGATATTCCTAATATTATTAGTTTTGGATCAGGATCAAATTGAATGTTAACAACTTCAGAGATAATTTAAAAAAATCCATCCAAACATTTTTAATGTTCATGTAGTTTACAAAGGTATGAGTTAAGGTAGCTTCTAGGCATTGACATTTATCACAGATCGGAGAGATATTTGCTGTTTAATTTTGTTTTGGAGTAGTGTAATCTATGTAGTACTTTGAATGAATGAATGAATTAATTAATCAATTAATTAATTAATTAATTAATTAATTGATTAATGAATGGATGAATGAATGAATGAATGAATGAATGAATGAATAGTTTATGAATGAATAGTTTATTTCGGTCATACATTAAAAAGAACAAAACTTTACAATCTGTGTGAATATGAACCAACATTGTATCCATTTCACACAGCGTTCACATAATCAATGGAATAGGCTGAAGCTTATTTTTGCATATCCTTTGAATTGTATTAAAGAGTGTCTGGCATTTAATGAACAATTATGTATATGTTATAAACTTTCATTCCAAATATCTTTCGTTATGGGTTGAGCCAATTCATTTTCCCATGCTTGTCTGTGTGATTCTGTCGACGGGACCTCAATATCTAAAAGGATATTATAGATGTAGGATATTAATTTATCTGTATTAGGGTGTTTATTCAAACATTCATCAAGGATTTCTGGATCCCTAATTCTATATTCTTGTGAATGTGATTTTACATAATCGCTAAGTTGCAAATATCTAAAAAAAATATTTGGGTGTAGTCCATAATTCTCTGGTAGCTCCTGAAATGAAAGAAAAATACCCTTTCGATAAAGGTGTCACACCTTTTTAATTCCATGGGTTTTCCATTGTGCAAAACCTTTATCTAACACGGAGGGTTTAAATGAAGGGTTATTTACAATAGGGAGAAGGAGTGATAGATTATCCAATTTTAAAGTCTCTTTTAATTGTTTCCAAGTTTGTGTACCACTATATATTATCGGATTTCCACTATAAGTTTTAGGGGTTAACAAAATCGAGCCAATTTCAAAAGGTAAACAGTCTTCCTTTTCCATCTTTAACCAATCTAGTTGTTGATCCATATCCTCCAACCAGAAGGACATGTTTTTAATATTAACTGCCCAGAAATAAAATAGAAAATTTGGTAAAACTAATCCTCCATTCATCTTGGGTTTACACGTGTTTTTTACTTATTCTGTGGTTCTTGTAGTCCCAAATAAAGCTTGTAACAATAGAATCAAGTTAAAAAAACAAAACAGATCCCATTAAATGAGTGTATTTTTCGAGTTTTTACGTGGCTCGTCCACGTTGGTCACTTCCAGCGAGAATCCACAGGTCCAAGCAGGGCCCGGTTCTAGGTGATTGGGGGACTGGCTCGATCTATGATGTCTAGGTGTTTGGGGGCTGACTTGATCTAGGACGTCAGTATGAATAGGACTGCTCTTTGTTCACCAAGCGAGGAGTTCACCACCATAAGGGTGACGGAGCTGAGCTGTCACGTCGTCTGGCTAGTATTGTTACCATATTTACATTAACTGATGTGTTTTGCTTTTTTTTTTATATTACGAGGTGATTAATGTATTTACACAGACAGCATGCCCATTTTTATTGATCGTTAAAGATCCGCAATATGTCCAATGTTAGGGCTATTGTCAGATCCGACAAATTTTTCGAGAAGGATTTGTACCTTTCGATCTTGAGGTATTGCATTAGGGTGTCGTTCAAATCATATCATTTTCCTCGAGCACCCATTACGAATCCAAAGAATTGGACAGATGTCCCCTTGGTCATTTCAGCAATCTGCCCCTCAGATGCTCGTACTTCTTGATCTTTTCCGTCCACGAACGCTCCAGTTCCAACCCTCATATCTCAATGTCACATCGACCAATGCCACTTCCTGCCCTTTGACAAATATCAAATCGGGCTTCCATCCTCCGTTCTAAACCTTGGTTCAATGTGGACAGTCCATCCGTACTTGACAACATGTGCCTTTTGTTTGTCCATGATCTTGTTGTGGCGTTTAATGCGTGCGTTCTTGACCGTGGGACAATGTCCGGAGATGTGTGCCAGTGTTTCGTTTGCCGGTGCACACCTTCTGCACAGTTTGGCCATGTTGGGGCGGCCGTATGAAAGGGTACATCTAGTTGGGTATAGATTGCACCTGAGCAGTAGTCTTTTAATGAATTGTGACTGTTTCATTTTGTGTCGTCCGTTCAGCCATGTATTTGATGTCGCGTCATTCTTGAAATAGTGGATGCCGGGTCCCTGGGCCAAAAACTTAGTCCATTTCTCGAATTCCCATTTTCGCCATCCCGCATATTTGTTCACGGGTTTGGCTTTTCCTTCAATTCCGGGTATGTTCCGCAGTCTTATGTCCAATGGGGATACCAGGTATCTTCCTCTCTTCCTCTTCCCATATGGTAGAGAGACCTGCCTTCTCATTGTTATTTGATTGGGCAGGCTCGAGAAATTCTTGTATTTCTCTTAGCACTCTTAGATTTTTAAGTTTCATTATGTGCTCTGCGTTGTTGTTACCTCGGAACTGGAATGATGCCAAGATGACTGCATCTTCAGATTTTTTGAGGGATTCGAGTTTCCGGATGATTGTAGATGGAATTTGCAGTTCAAGCTTTGGTAGTCCGAGGCCACCGTCCTTATTTTTGGAAGATAGTATTCCGTCTGTAGTGTCAGCAGGAAGGTGTAGTATCTCCTTCACTGCTTTCTTGATGATGTTGTCCAGTTTTATTACCGTGTTTTGAGATGCTTCCGTAAGGATAAGGTGGTAATATATCCTCGGGATCGAGTGTGTTTTTAGGATTTCGAGTTTCTGTGTCGGCTTGAGTTCTGCCGCTTTCAAACTCATAATCCAAGTATTGAGTTTTGCCCACAAAAATGCTGGAGAAATTCAGTGGGTGCAGCAGCATCTATGGAGCGAAGGAAATAGGCGACATTTCGGGCCGAAACCCTTCTTCAGACTGATGGGGGGTGGGGGGGGAGAAGGAAGGAAAAAGGGAGGAGGAGGAGCCCGAGGGCGGGGGGATGGGAGGAGACAGCTCGAGGGTTAAGGAAGGGGAGGAGACAGCAAGGGCTAGCAAAATTGGGAGAATTCAATGTTCATGCCAACCGGACGCAAGCAACCCAGGCGGAATATGAGGTGCTGTTCCTCCAATTTCCGGTGTTGCTCACTCTGGCAATGGATGAGACCCAGGACAGAGAGGTCGGATTGGGAATGGGAGGGGGAGTTGAAGTGCTGACCCACCGGGAGTTCAGGTAGATTATTGCGGACTGAGCGGAGGTGTTCGGCGAAACGATCGCCCAACCTCCGCTTAGTCTCCCCGATGTAAATCAGCTGACATCTAGAGCAGCGGATGCAGTAGATGAGGTTGGAGGAGATACAGGTGAACCTTTGTCGCACCTGGAACGACTGCTTGGGTCCTTGAATGGAGTCGAGGGGGGAGGTGAAGGGACAGGTATTGCATTTCTTGCGGTTGCAATGGAAAGTGCCCGGGGAGGGGGTGGTACGGGAGGGAAGGGAAGAATTGACAAGGGAGTTGCGGAGGGAGAGGTCTTTGCGGAAGGCAGACATAGGGGAAGATGGGAAGATGTGGCGAGTGGTGGGGTCACGTTGGAGATGGCAGAGGATTATTTGTTGTATTTGCCGGCTGGTGGGGTGAAAGGTGAGGACTAGGGGGACTTGTTGTAAGTGCGGGGATGGGGAGAGAGAGCAGTGTTGCAGGGTATGGATGAGACCCTGGTGCGAGCCTCATCTATGGTGGCGGAGGGGAATCCCTGTTCCCTGAAGAACGAGGACATTTCCGATGCCCTGGTGTGGAACGTCTCGTCCTGGGAACAGATGCGGCGTAGCCGGAGGAATTGGGAGTAGGGGATGGAGTCTTTACAGGGGGCAGGGTGGGAAGACGTGTAGTCCAGATAGCCATGTGAGTCAGTTGGTTTGTAGTGTATGTCGGTCAGAAGTCTGTCCCCTGCGGTGGAGATCGTGAGGTCAAGGAATGGTAGGGAAGTGTCGTAAATGGTCCAGGTGTATTGGAGTGCCGGATGGAAGTTGGTGGTGAAGTGGATGAAGTCAGTCAGTTGTGTGTGGGTGCAGGAGGTGGCCCCAAAGCAGTCGTCAATGTAACGGAGGTAGAGGTCGGGGATGGGGCCCTGGTACGTATTGAACAAGGATTGTTCAACGTACCCGACAAAGAGGCAGGCGTAGCTGGGGCCCATGCGTGTGCCCATAGCTACGCCTTGTGTTTGGAAGAAATGGGAGGAGTCAAACGTAAAGTTGTTGAGGGTGAGGACCAACTCCGCTAGGCGGAGGAGAGTGTCAGTGGCTGGGTATAGGTTGCTCCTCTGGTCGAGGAAGAACCGGAGGGCTTTGAGGCCGTCCTGGTGGGGGATGGAGGTGTAGAGTGACTGGACATCCATGGTGAAGATGAGGGGGTTAGGGCCTCGGGAGTGGAATGCGCGGAGGCGGCGGAGAGTGTCTGAGGTGTCTAGAACATAGGTGGGAAGGGATTTGACCAAGGGGGATAGTATGGAGTCAAGGAATGTGGAGATGAGTTCGGTGGGGCACGAACAAGCAGAGACAATGGGTCTGCCGGGAGAGCCGGGTTTGTGGATATTGGGGAGAAGGTAAAAACGGGCCGTGCGGGGCTGGGGAACGATGAGGTTGGAAGCTTGGTCGGGCAGGGCGTGGGAATTGATGAAGTCGGTGATGGTGCTAGATATGGTGGCCTGGTGCTCGTCAGTGGGGTCATGGTCCAAGGGTAAGTAGGAGGAGGTGTCCGAGAGTTGGCGCGTGGCCTCAGCTTTGTAGAGATCGACGCGCCAGACTACCATGGCACCTCCCTTGTCGGCTGGTTTGATAACCCAATCTGGGTTTTTGCGGAATGATTCAATGGCAGTGCGTTCAGAGGGGTAGAGATTGGAGTGAGACAGGGGAGTGGAGAAGTTGAGGCAGTTGACGTCGCGGCGGCAGTTCTGGATAAAGAGTTCCAGAGCCAGGACGTTACGAGAGGGGTTCCACGAGGAGGGGGTGCGTTGGAGACGGGGAAAAGGGTCATCATTGGGGGGCGAGGACTCCTTCCCATGGAAGTGCGCTGTGATGCGGAGGCGACGGTAGAAGCGCTCCAAGTCATGGTGGGCGCGGAACTCATTGAGACGGGGACGGAGGGGGACAAAGGTAAGACCTCTGCTGAGGACAGACCGTTCGGTGTGGGAGAGGGGGAGGTCGGGGGGGATGGTGAACACCCGGCAGGGTTGGGAGTTGGGGCCAGAGGAAGGCAGGTGGGTGGACTGGGAACGGGGCGATGTGTAGGGGGGGGGGTTGTGGGTGTCGGAGGGGTGGTGGGTGGTCAGGGGGTGGGGGGGGTGAGAGGGCTGTAATGTGGGTGGGGAAGAGCGGGGGTGACATAGTTGGAGGGGGATGGGGGAGAGTCAGTGGAACAGCCACTGAGGTTAGCAAGGCTGGGCAGACGGGCACTAGGACCCAGTGGAGTTAAGCCCAGGAGAGTGGGAGTGAGCAGCGTGGAGGCTCCAGGCCCAGTGCAGAGTCCAGGCTCCAGGTAAGGCGACGGCTGTGGGTTGCTGGAGGGGGGTGGAGTGGCGCGGGTCACCGGACCCGATGGTGGGAGTCCAGTGGCGCGGGTCACCGGACCCGATGGTCGGAGTCCCGTGGCAGTTGAGTCGGGATCAGCGGGCGAGGCGTGGGAGATCCCGATAAGTGGATAGTCAGCGTTGCGGCGCGGATCGGCCATAGCGGTTGGGCGGCGAGATGAGTCGGGTGTGTTGCGGCGGCCATTTTGGGGGAGCCCCGGTCCGGTGGCGATGCCGGGTAGGTCGGATCCGGTGGCGATGCTGGGTAGGTCGGATCCGGTGGCGATGCCGGGTAGGTCGGGGCCGGTGGCGATGCCGGGTAGGTCGGGGCCGGTGGCGATGCCGGGTAGGTCGGGGCCGGTGGCGATGCCGGGTAGGTCGGGTCCGGCGGCGATGTTAGGCGGGCCCAGTGCGGCGGCGATGTTCAGTGGGCCCGGTCCGGCGATGATGCTGGATGGGCCCAGTGCGGCAGCGATGTCGGGTCGGCCCGGTGCGGCGATGAGGCTAGGCGGTCCCGGAGGGCAGCGAGGGTCGGAGGAATCAGCAATGGGGAGGAGGTCCAAGTTACCGTAGAAACATAGAAACATAGAAAATAGGTGCAGGAGTAGGCCATTTGGCCCTTCGAGCCTGCACCGCCATTCAATACGATCATGGCTGATCATAGAACCGGCGAGGCTGGGCGTCATCGGTAGGCAGGTGAGGGTCGGCGGCGGCATCGACGTGGAGGTCGGTGAAGGCGGTGTCCTGGTGAGTATTGAAGGCGCTCCTCGTGGCCAAGATGGCGTCGCGGGACTCGGGCAGGCGATGCAGGCCGGAGTTGGGGCCCGGAGCAAGCGGGTGGTCGAGTCGCGGGGCGACGGGAGCGGCCTGGAGGCGGGATAATTTAAGGTCCTTGGTGGAGTTGAGGTAGGCCAGGAATTTTTGATTGAAGAGGTGGATCTTCCGGCGGATGAAATATAATTGGGGTCCGTTGCAGGTATGCGTTAGTGAGGCCTGAAGTTCAGGGAGTGTCGATGTGAGGTCCTGCTGGTGCCGGCGCATCGCGACCAGGGTGGATCTCAGTGCCCGGTTGGAGAATTGCTGGGTATGCCGGTGGTTAGCCAGTCGGTACCGATGGTCCGGTTGGGGTCCAAACTGGGAGGTAGGGGACTGGAGTTATGTACTGAGTTTTGCCGACCAGTTGTCCTCAGTCACTCCTGCTATCAGTCTATTCGAGCTCTCAGGTATTTTTCGAGCACACCCGGTTCAATGTAGTTCACCGGTTCATCGTTGATCTTCCACTTCTCCAAGGTGTTGTATAGAGACGTTTTCCTAGAGGGTCGACAGTGGAAGCCGACCGTTTTCTTGATGTTAATTTGTAGACCTGTGTTCTTGCAGAAAGCCTGTAAGATTTTCATGTTGGCCGCCATTCCTGCGTAGGAGTCACTGAGGATGGCTATATCGTCGGCAAATGCTAGTGAAGAACAGCTGACTGCCCTGTTCTTATGTTTCATCATGACACCCATCCGTGCCTGTTCCAGCGTACATATCAGGGGGTCCATGGTAATATTGAATAGCAGTGGTGATAGTGGGTCGCCTTGCTTGACTCCCCTTTTTATGAGTATGGGATCTGTAGCGGTCCTGTCACCATCTATCACTGTTGTGTTGTCGGTATATAGATTCTCCACTAGGTGAACAAACCTATTCGGTACACCCATCCTCTTAAGCCCAACGGTGAGCATTTTGTGTCCAATTGAGTCAAATGCCTTTGCCAGGTCTACAAAAACTACCGCCAATTCCTTTTTGTTGCTCTTTGCCCCCTTCATGATGTTCTCTAGGATCGCAATGTTCTCGTTGCATCCAGGGGTGGCTGCTATAAATCCTTTCTGTCTAGGATTAAGCTTCACTGCCTCAGACAGTCTCTTCGCAATGATTTTCGTGAAGAGCCAGAGCAACATCAGCCCGATGTTGGGCTCTGGACTCGTGCCCGTTGGTGGGACAGTACTTGGTTGAGCTTCGCCTGGGATGCTGATACCCTGTGTACTGTGGTGGTTAACCTGCCACTGGGCTTCACATGACTGATTTGACCTACCTCTTAGAAAGTAATGGCCAATGCGAGGCCCCACACCAAGCTCTCCCAGGCACTTTTCCCTGCCCTGGTGGATCTTGAGACCCTTCTCTGATGTTATCTTTTCCCAGCCACAGATGCAGCTTCGTAGCTTATGTCCTGCCGGGGCTGCTGCTCTGTCAATTGCTGTGCTAGTTCTCTTAGAACAGTCTGTCGTTTTGGCTGAATAAAGTGTCTGATAATATTGTAAAAATCTGTCAATTAAGTCCTTGGGCAATGTTAGCGTTTCTCCCCTATCTGATCTAATTTTATGAATTGTTTTTTCATCATCTAGTTTACGAAGTTGACGAGCAAACTGTTTTTGTGGTTTGTCACCGAATTCAAATTGTAATTGTTTAGTATGTTGATAAAGTCTTATAATTTGATCTGAGTATATGTGATTTAACTTATATTTAAGTGCAGCAATTTTGTTGTGTTTTATCATAGAAGGGGCGGTCGCATTCTATATATCTTATTTCCATTTCCATATCTTATTGCCTTATTTCCATTTCTAGTTCATGTTGTTTTGCTCGACTCTTTATTATGAAAGGCTTGAGAGGAGATAAGCGCTCCTCGTACAAATACTTTAAATGTTTTCCAGAGAAGGGAGACAGATGTTTCTGGAAAGTCGTTCGTCTGGAAAAACATATTAATCTGTGTTGTAAGATATTCGTAGCATGCTTTATCATTTAAAATTTGAGGGTTAAGTCTCCAGTCTCGGTTATTCCATTTAATTTAACCATGAATGTTAGAGGTGTATGATCCGAGATTATAATATTATGATATTTTGAGTTATATGTATACGGGATAATTTTAGAGTCCACTAAAAAATAGTCAATTCTTGAATAAGTTTTATGTACTGGTGAATAAAATGAGTATTCTCGTCCAGTTGGATTCTCTATTCTCCAGGCATCTTTGATATTGGCAGTATTAATGTATGAGTATAATAATTCACTTGCCTTGGATTTTATTTTCCTTTGTCTTGATGATATATCTAAATAAGGGTCTAATAAGGGTCATAAGACGACAGATGGCACAATGGGCTAAGTGTTCGGCTGGCAACCTGAAGGTGGCCGGTTCGAATCCTGCTTGGAGTGTGTACTGTCGTTGTGTCCTTGGGCAAGACACTTCACCTACCTTTGCCTGGGTCTAGAGACGGAAATTAGCTACTGATTGGCTACAATCTCGCATATTTACATGCAAATGTTCATTAATATGCACTGTCCCTATAAACAAATTATTATTATGTGCAATTATCAAACTGTATTGTGTAAGTTCGGGAATAGTATTAAATATTTTCTTAAAAAAATAATGGGCTGTCAAAATTTGGACCATAAATATTGAGGAAAATCACTTTTTTTGAATATAATTCACCCCCCAATATAATATATCTATCATCAATATCCGCAATAGTTGATATATGTTTACAAGTATACCCTTACGGATTAAAATTGCAACCCCTCTAGACTTATGGGAGAATGCGGAATGATACGTTTTGGCAATCCATTTTGCTTTCAATCTGTGTTGTGCTTCATTTTTTAGATGAGTTTCTTGAAGGAACATTACAGCTTTAAGTGATTGTAAGTGTGCTAATATTTTACCTCTCTTGATTAGTTCATTAATACCCTTGATATTCCAACTACATAGAAACATAGAAAATAGGTGCAGGAATAGGCCATTTGGCCCTTCGAGCCTGCACCGCCATTCAATATGATCATGGCTGATCATCCAACTCAGTATCCTGTACCTGCCTTCTTTCCATACACCCTGATCCCTTTAGCCACAAGGGCCACATCTAACTCCCTCTTAAACATAGCCAATGAACTGGCCTCAACTACCTTCTGTGGCAGAGAATTCCAGAGACTCACTACTCTCTGTGTGAAAAATGTTTTTCTCATCTCGGTCCTAAAAGATTTCCCCCTTATCCTTAAACTGTGACCCCTTGTTCTGGACTTCCCCAACCAACATCGGGAACAATCTTCCTGCATCTAGCCTGTCCAACCCCTTAAGCCCTTAAGAATTTTATAAGTACAAAATGTACTATAAAATGTAATTCCTTCTCCCCAATTTTCATATTAGCATCTTGCATCTTATGGATAGAGTGGTCTATAAAAAAGTAAATGGTTCAACACATTAAACCTGGTATTCTACCCGAACACAGGTCAATTTTAATAGGTCTTCATCCTGAACATATCTCCTTAAAAAAATCGTATAATTAAATTTAATATTTAGGTTATAATTAAAGATAAAGTGGATAGATAGATGGTTAAAAGGGTGCAGGGAAATTAGAAATATTACAACCACAATAAGTGTAGTTAGTGATAGTTACACTAGTGTGGCTAAACCTCTAAAGACTTCCATAGCCTTGTAAAATAAATAATACCAGTTCCGTGTTTTTAAAAAAAAAAGAAAATCTCAATACAAACAATTTATAAAAGGGAAGGGAGAAAAAAGAAAAAGTTAGGTCCAAAGGATTTTCAATCCAGTAGAAGGAAATTTTTATTCTCTTCAAAAATTAGTCAAATATTAGTCAAGTATTAAAAAATAAAATACCTGGATCAGGCATTATTTTCAGTTCTTATTTATAACTAATTCTGAGAATATCTTGTTAGTAATGGTTAGTAATAGTTAGTACTAAATAATAATGGTTGTGAATTAATAGCAAGATAGCTTGCTCAACTATCATTAATCTTTAAGTATAACAACTTAAAGTACCACTTGTTCTCTGCCAAGTAATGACACCGTGAAGATAATGTTAATCACTCCGGGGATTTCTCAATGTCCTGGGCGAACTCAAGTGCTTTCTTGTGGTCGGTGAAGAAGTGTTCCTTGTGCTTGTAGGTAACTGGCAGTTTTTCAGGATACAACAGTCCAAATCTTAGGTTTGATATCTACCTGAGAATTCCTCTTGTCTCGTTAAAATGCGCTCTTCTCTTAACAACCTCTGCGGGGTAGTCTCTGAAAATACTAATGTTGTCGCCTTCAAATGATAGATTTCTGTTGCCGGCAATTTTCGTCAAGATGTCTTCCAAAACGTGGTCACAATGCACCTTCAATATCAGATGTCTTGGAGGGGGGGCGTTAACATTCGGACTCAATGCTCTGTGTGCACGATCCAGTAGAGGCTTTGTATCTAAGTTTAAAACTTTTTGTAGAAGATCAGCAGTAAAATCACAAGGTTTTTTATTTCCCTCTCTGCCCTCTTTGACTCCAACAATTCTCAGGTTCTGACGTTTCGAATGTTCCTCCAAGTCAATACATTTTTCAGAGACTTTATTCAGTAATTCTGATAAACGCTTGGTCTCAGACAAGATCTTTTTTGTAGTTTCAGCACTTCTCAGCAATTGACTCTAATTCAGCTATAACTGTAGTGTGCTGATTTACTGTATCAATAATGGGATCCAACTTGGAGTTAAGATTGGATTCCAACATTAACGTTTACCGCTTCCATTTGTTGTTTTATTTTTCCACATATTTCGTCCTTCCAAGTAAACAATTCTTCCTGAATTTGAGCATGGACAGTCAGAAACTAAGCTGATATTTTTTCTTTGAAGTTTTTCAGTTCTTCCAATATGCCTGAGATTTCTTCTGAAATAAAGGCACAAAAGTCCTCCATTCCATTTTTTTGGGGCTTTGTCTTCTGAACCTGTTTAGGGATTTCTTCTTGGGACGACGCTGTAATTGAGGCCGAGGCTTCACTCGGGCTTACTTCTTCCTCCGGTGGCTTAACCCTGCTAGTTTTCTTTGTTTGTCCTTTCGTGAGTGTTCGTTGAGTCGACATTAAGCAACCGGAGTCACTGGCGCGTGCTTTTACTACAGCATATGCCACCAGAAGTGTTGCTGTGCCTTCTTGACCAGCGGTGTTGGTGGACCATGTGAAGTCCTCCGAAATGTGTGTGCCCAGAAACCTGAAGCTGGACACTTTCTCCACACTGTCCCCATTGATAAAGATTGGAGCGTATTCCCCATTATGTGACCTTCTGAAGTTGATGATCAGCTCCTTGGTTTTAGAGGTGTTTAGGGACAGGTTGTTATCTGAGCACCAGTCCGCCAGGTTCTGCACCTCCGCTCTGTAGTGTGTTTCATCACCGTTGGCGATCAGCCCGATCACTGTTGTGTCATCTGCAAACTTGCCAATGGTGTTGGTGGCGAATGCAAGAACACAGTCGTGTGTGAGGAGAGAGTTGATCGTGGGGCTCAGTACACAGCGCTGTGGTGTGCCGGTCTCAGCGTGATAGTGGAGGACAGGTGCGGGCCCAGTCTCTCTGCCTGCGGTCGCTCCGTCAGGAAATTCAGGATCTAGTCACATATCGACGAGCTGAGGCCTAGCTGGTGGAGTTTGGTGGTGAGCTTGGTGGGGATGACCGTGTTTGAAGGCAGAGCTGTAGTCTATGAAGAGCATCCTCACGTACGTGCCCAGTCACTCCAGGTGAGTCAGGACAGTGAAGAGCCAGAGAGATGGCATCCTCTGCGGATCTGTTTGCCCTGGGATGCTGGATTTGATGTGTGAGCGGACCAGCCTTTCAAAGCACTTCATGGGTATTGGTGTTAAGGCAACCGGACGGTAGTCGTTCAGGTTGGTAATTTTTGTCTTTTTCGGCTTTTTAGTTGACTTCAGGCACTTGGGGACTGTTGCCAGAGATAGAGACAGGTTAAAGATCCTGGTGAATACCTCAGCCAGTTGTTCAGCACAGTCCTTAAGTACCCTTCCTTGGACTCCGTCCGGGCCTGCAGCCTTGCGTGGATTGACCCTTCGCAGAGCGCACTGTACATCCTGTGTGCTCAATGTTAAGACCTGTCAGATTCAGATTCAGATTCAGATTCAAACTTTATTGTCATTGTGCAGTGTACAGTACAAAGATAACGAAATGCAGTTAGCATCTCCCCAGAAGAGTGAACATAGAATATGAGCAATAAATATATAATAATAATAATAATAATAATAATAATAATAATAATAATAATAATAATAATAATAATGATAATGATAATGATAATGATAATGATAATGATAATGATAATGATAATTAATTGAATTTATATAGCGCTTTTCCGGGACTCAAAGTCGCTTTACAAGGCAAGGCAAAAAACAAAAACAAAAACAAAAACAAAAACAAAAACAAAAACAAAAACAAAAACAAAAACAAAAACAAAAACAAAAACAAAAACAAAACAAAACAAAAAAAAAAATGAGCAACAATTCAAGCACAGATGAAAAGGGAGGGGGACGTGGGGCTAAGGATAGGCATAGGTGAAGAGATGGGTTTTGAGGCGGGACTGGAAGATGGTGAGGGACTCAGAATTGCGGATCAGTTGGGGGAGGGAGTTCCAGAGCCTGGGAGCTGCCCTGGAGAAGGCTCTGTCCCCAAAACTGCGGAGATTGGATTTGTGGATGGAGAGGAGACCGGCTGATGTGGATCTGAGAGACCATGAGGGTTGGTAGGGGGAGAGGAGGTCAGTGAGATATGGGGGGGCCAGATAGTGGAGGGCTTTGTAGGTGAGGACCAGGATTTTGTAGGTGATCCGGTGGGAGATGGGAAGCCAGTGAAGTTGTTTGAGGACTGGAGTGATGTGGTGCCAGGATTTGGTGTGGGTGATGAGTCGGGCGGCTGCGTTCTGGACCAGTTGGAGTCGGTTGATGTAGGTAGAGCTGATGCCAAGGAGAAGTGAGTTGCAATAGTCCAGTCGGGAGGAGATGAAGGCATGGATGAGTCTTTCAGCAGTGTGAGAGAGGGTCTGATTTTGGCGATGTGAAAGAAGGAGGTTTTAATGACATGGCGGATGTGAGGCTCAAGGGAGAGGGGGGAATCAAAGATCACGCCAAGGTTGCGGGCCTGGGGAGATGGGGAGACAATGGTGCCGTCGATGGTGAGAGTGGGATTATTGATTTTGCTGAGTGTGGATTTGGAGCCTATGAGGAGGAATTCTGTTTTATCGCTGTTAAGTTTGAGGAAGTTATGTTGCATCCAGGTTTTTATAGCTGACAAACGAGTTGATATGGGAGAGGGGGGGGGGGGGGGGGGGGGGGTTGTGGGGGGATTTGGTGCTGAGGTAGATCTGGGTGTCATCGGCGTAACAGTGGAAGTCCAGGTTGAAGTGGCGGTGTATCTGACCAAGGGGGAGGATGTAGATGATGAAGAGGAGGGGGCCGAGTACGGAACCTTGGGGAACGCCTTGAGTGACTGTGGCTGTAGTAGAGGTGTGGTTATGGAGAGAGATGAAGTGGGATCTGTTGGAAAGGTAGGAATGGAGCCAGCTGAGTGCAGTACCTTCGATACCGAGGTCTTTGAGTCTGGTGAGCAGAACGTTATGGCACGGTATCGAAGGCTGCACTCAGGTCGAGGAGGATGAGGATGTTGAGGGAACCGGTGTCAGCAGAGGTGAGGAGGTCATTGAGGACTTTGAGGAGAGCGGTTTCTGTGCTGTGGAGGGGGCGAAAACCAGATTGGAGGGGTTCGAATAGGTTATTGGCATGGAGATGGGATTGAAGTTGTGAGGTGACGATACGCTCCAGGGTTTTAGAAAGAAAGGGGAGGTTTGAGATTGGGCGATAATTGTTGAGAGAGGAGGGATCCAGACCAGGTTTCTTTAAAATTGGGGTGACAGCAGCAGTTTTGAATGCGGAGGGGACAGTTCCTTGGGACAGTGAGGAGTTGAAGAGGTTAGTGAGGTAGGGGCAGAGGACGGGGAGGCAGGACTTCAGCAGGGGAGTGGGGAGGGGGTCAAGGGAGCAGGTAGTGGGTTTGGAAGAGCTGATGAGTTTGGAGATTTCAGGAGGGGTGACCGGGTCAAACTGGGAGAGGAGGCAGTGTGGAGGAGGGGTCGGGAGGTCAGTAGAGATGTGGAGAGGAGGAGCCTTGGCAGGTGCTGGAGTAGATGCTGGGGAGTCAGATACAGGGGATAAAGATTGATAAATGATGTTAATTTTATCAGCGAAAAAGTGGAGAAATGAGTTGCAGAGAGCCGGAGAAGAGGTAGGGAGAGTGTTGGTCCGAGGCTTGAGGAGGTTGCCCACTGTGGAGAAGAGGGTTCTGGGGATTTGGCAGGGGTCGGTGAAGATGGTGGAGAGGTAGGCAGACTTGGCTGCAATGAGGGCGTCTTTGTAGACAGTGAGGTGGAGTTTGTAGGCTTCATGGTGGACTGTGAGAGATGATTTATTTGTGAGTCGTTCAAGTTGGCGGCCAGTATGTACGTATATATATACGTACATACAGTCATAGTAGTGCAATTTTTTGGGGGGAAGGAGTGTCCGGAGGGCAATCACCGAGGTACATAGTTAAGTAATGTAACAGCCGCAGGGAAGAAGCTGTTCCTGGACCTGCTGGTCCGGCAACGGAGAGACCCATAGCGCCTCCCGGATGGTAGGAGGGTAAACAGACTGTGGCTGGGGTGAGAGCAGTCCCTCCGCCATGGCCGGGGTTATTCCACTCCTGGTGGTGTTGCCAGTTTCGAAACAGGCAAAGAAGGTGTTAGGCTCGTTGGCCAGTGTGATATCACTGTGGGGGCAGACAGGGCTGCTCTTGTAGTCCATGTCGCTTGAGGTGGCTGGAGATAGCAGACAAGTAGGAGAAGATGAAGGAGACTGCTTTAGAATTTCTTCATCACAGTCAACCGTTTGCAATGGTACCTCCTTTGGTCCTAAAATTAAATAAAAAACAAACTTTAATTCAATTTAGAACCTGTTATATGCATAATCTCTATAGCCATACGCATGACTCTTCATAAGTAGGTCAGAGGTCATGGTCTTTCTTCTCAGGTCATATCCATAGTGAACTGTACTGTACACAAACTCCATCAGATTGCAAGTCACATATAACAGCACTTAAGACATTACATGTATGCAAAAAATATTTTACTGATGGCTACTTCTTTAACCCATTGACACCAAACTGCATATATGTGAAGCTTTCACAATTCTTGCAATAACTCATGATGTAGAATCATAAAATGTTTAGAAGATAGATTAACAGAGAAAGACAAAATTCTTCACAATTGAGCCCACATTTGTCAAAGTTCAATATAAAGTATGCTCACAGGATCTTGTTTATTGCAAAATGATCAGTAACTTATAAAATTGGCAACAATTTTGATAATTGAAAAATCAATATTTCTAATGAAAATTGGCAATGCTCAAACAATTGACTCGCACATTATCACCAATGATCAAGTTCCTCAAAATGAGTGACTAAAGGGCCTGTCCCACTTGGCCGTCATTTGCGCGTAATTTACGCTACATCATTTACGCATAACGACGCATGACGCGCGCGTCGTGACACGCACGTGATGCGCGCATGGTGCGCATTATGCGCACATGGTGCGCGATGACATAGGCAGTGACGCGCGGCCGCACGCAGCGTCGCAAGATTTTGTGATGTACAAAATCTTTGCGCGCCATCTGCGTGACGCGCAAATGACGGCCAAGTGGGACAGGCCCTTAACTTCGTCATCACCGCTGAAACAGAACCCAGTCATTTCCCACTAACTTACACGGCAAAAACCAAACTCATCACCTGGTGTCGGTGTTGCAAATCCTTCAGTGTTGATGTCAGTTCAACCAGGGTTTATATTCTCCATCCCAGGCAGACCAACTTCAACGGGTTCCTCAATGCCATTCATCAGTGCACTTTTCAGGCATCCATCAAATTGTTCTTTGGTAAGACCCGAATATTGGGCCTTTATTTGGTCCATGCGTTGGATGTAGTCTTTAAACGTCTTAGTCCTTCTATTTTGTGGCGTTCGTTGCCTTTGACCAGTTAGTCGTTTTTTTTTGTTTTTTTTTTTGAAAATATTTTTTTATTGGAGATAGGTACATAACCTATTTACATCATTACAGTCTTACATTTTTAAATTGATAATATTGTCAATTATTATTACATTGTCTCCAATACCTTTTGCCTTTTTCTTCCTTTTTTTTTTTTAAACTAGATAGAACTAAAGAGATAGATGAAGTAAAGAAAGAAAAGAAAGAGAAGAAAAACAAAAACAAAAACAAAAACAAAAAAAAAAAAAAGGAAAAAGGTAGTTAAAGAAGAATGGAAAAATTTATTAAAATAAAAAACTTCATTCGAGATATATTCGTACATTTCAGAGTATAGCATTTCATCCATTCTATAGCCCGAGTGCTAGTCAGGTTCCTGTGCTGAACTATTCTGACCCTTTAAGTAATCAATAAAAGGAGACCATGTTCCAACGAATAATTCCTGTTTGTCCAACAGGGAAAATCTGATTCTTTCCACGTTTAAGGTCTCCGTCATTTCTATAATCCACATTTTGATTGTGGGGGCCGTAGGGCCTTTCCAAAATTTTAGAATTAATTTTTTTCCTGTTATTAAACTATAATCAATAAAGTTTCTTTGTGTTGTTCTAAATGTTTGATTTAATTCTAATATTCCGAGTATTATTAATTTTGGATCTGGGTCCAATTGTGTGTTGGTTACTTTAGATATTATACTGAAAATATTTACCCAGAATTTTTAAATTTTTATACAGTTTGCAAACATATGAGATAATGTAGCTTCTACAATGTAGCTTCCCGTCCAGTTGGGTTTTCTATTCTCCAGACATCCTTAATATTAGTGGTATTAATAAATGAATTTAGAAATACACTTGATTGAGATTTTACTTTTTTTTGCCTTGATGATCTATCTAAGTATGAATCTAATGTACAATTGAAGTCTCCTCCAATTATTAATTTATATTGTGTAAATTCAGGAATTTTATTAAATGTTTTATTAAAAAACGTGGGGTTATCAAAATTAGGCCCATAAACATTAAGAAGAATCACTTTTTCTCCATTTAACTCTCCAACTAATATAATATATCTACCATCAATATCCACTATTGTTGAAGAGTTCGTAAAAGGTATTCCTTTACGAATTAATATTGCAACTCCTCTGGACTTATGGGAAAAGGAGGAATGATATGATTCAGCGATCCACTTAGCTTTAAGTCTATGTTGAGATTCCTTTTTAAGGTGTGTTTCTTGAAGAAATATTATATCTGTTTTGATTAAATTTAGATGTGCCAAAACTTTACCTCTCTTAATTGGTTCATTGATTCCCTTGACATTCCAACTACAAAATGTTATTCCCTGACCCCCTCTTGTCATGTTAACATCTTGCATATTGTTTCTAAGGTGGTCTATAACCGAGCAGAAGGTACAACACATAGAACCTGACCCTGCTCCCGAACCTCAAATAGATGAATTTAAAATCATATACGTCGCTCTTCCGAACACAATTTTTTCGCTAAATCTATAAATTTAATTTTAAATTGAAAAATAAAGAGAAAAACCGTCAAACTTTGTTATGACGTAGGCAAATTTACCTCTTGCATATCTTCTATATAATATAAGTATGTAATTCATTTCTACGTTAATCGAAGACTATTAATTATTAATCATTGTTATCAATCATATACAGTATTAAATTTTTATGAGAAATGTTAATGTTAATAATTTTAGTGGTAATATGGATATTTAATAAGTATTAGTTGTTACATATATAGTTAGATATGAATATACAGATAATAAAAATGATTAGTAAACCAAAAAAAAAACAAAAAAAAACAAAGATCACGGTTTTATCCAATGTCCTCCGTCCATTTCGGTTTCCGAATGTCTTTAAAGCTCTTAAAAGAACTTTAAAGGTCCTTTTAGATCTGGCCGTCCTGTTAGTCCTTGACTCCTAAGGAGTAATGTAAATTCTTCAGTCTATGGTCATGTTACCGACTTCTTTGGCATATTCCAGTGCTTTTTCGTGGTCTGTAAAAAAGTGCTCCTTGGACTTGTAGGAGACTCTTAGTCTTGCGGGATAAAGCAAGCCGTATCTCAAATCAGGTACATTCTTCAGTACTCTTTTTGTCTCAGTGAACAGCGCTCTTTTCTTGAAGACTTCTGCCGGATAATCTCGGTAAATACTGAATCTCACACCTTCAAAAAGGAGCTGTCCGCCTCGAACAATTTTCTTCATTATATCGTCAAATTCATGATCCAGTTGCACCTTTACGATAATTTGTCTTGGATGGGCATCATCTTGTGTACGACGTCGCTGCGCTCTATGAGCTCGACCGAGTGAAGGTTTGTGATCCAATTTTAAGGCTTTTTGTAATAGGTCTGCCACAAAATCCCGAGTGCCCATTTCCCTCTCACTTCCTTCTTTCACCCCTACAATTCTTAAATTCTTACGTCTTTGACGCCCCTCCAAATCGGTACATTTATCACTTAATTTGATCACCATATCGGAGAGGCGTTGGTTTTCAGTAAGGAGTCGACTTACAGTTTCCGCACTTGTCGCCGCCCATTTCTCAAGTTCGGTTATCGCTGTTCTATGTTGATCAAGTTCGTGATGAATGGGGTCCACCTCCGTTTTAACCTTCGTTTCCACCGAAACGAGCCTGGCTTCCAGCACTTCCATCTGATCCTTGACCTCTTCCTCCCTCGTCCTCTTCCAGATTTCCAGCATTTGTTGAACGGTAGAATGCATTTCTGCTTTAAAATCTACCTTAAAAGAGTCAAGTTCCTCTTTAAAATTCTCTCCAAAGGTTTTCATTTCGGCAGCGAGAAAGGTTTTAAGATCCTCCATTTCAGACTTTTTCTGTTTCATTTTCTTCGGAGGGTCTTCCTGGGCCGTCGTTGTAACTGAGGCCGAGGCCTCTGTAGGGCCTTCCTCTTCCATCTGCGGTTTCCCTTTAACGGCTTTTTTTTGTGTCACACGGGGGGGGTACGTTGTAACGACATACCGTAAAGTAGCGCGCCTGATGACGTCACGCAGGCAGCCGTTCAGATCGCGATCGCTGCAGGTAAGACCCGATTTTCTCCCGTTTTTAGTTTCTTCGGCACGGAGCTAGTTGGCGCTGGACTCAAGCCTCCATAGCGCCACCGGAAGTCGTTAGTCGTTAGTCGTTTTTGGGAGCGGCTTGTGAAGGGCTGCATGTAAAGCTTCCCAGAACCCTTGTGCGTGTCGTGCTGTAGACCTCAGCGGGTGCAGCAGCATCTATGGAGCGAAGGAAATAGGCTACGTTTTGAAACCCTTCTTCAGACTGAGGGGTGGGGGGGGGGCGGGGAGAAGAAAGGAAAAAGGAGGAGGAGGAGCCCGAGGGCTGAGGGAGAGATAGGAAGGGGAGGAGACAGCAAGGGCTAACAAAATTGGGAGAATTCAATGTTCATGCCCCCAGGATGCAGACTCCCCAAGCGGAATATGAGTTGCTGTTGAAGCTCCCAAGTAGTACACGAGGCCCGAGGTCGTGGTTAAATACAGGGTTTATTTTCGGCTCCAACCAACCCGTGAGAACTGGGCCAAAAAAGAGGAAACAAACAAAAATAAAAATGCAGTTTACAAAATACATGCATGTACGTCCATACAGCAACACAACATCACACTAACCAAGCAAACAAACAACATACCTCGTCCACTGCTTACTACTTAAGAGGTATTTCTTGGTTTCTTCTTAGTCATGGCTTCTGTCTTTCTTTATGATCTTGCTTATTTAACATTTAACTTATTTTGGCGGTGTATCCCCTTTGTGTTGCTTCCTTTTTCTTTTCTGCCCTGCAAGGTGCGCCAACAACCGTGCCCCACGGAAACTAAGTCGGCAATTAGTTCCGCCCTTATGAATGCTATTATTACAGGTAGGAACCAAAAAACGTGAGGTTTAGAATTTAACTAACTGCCGATGTGGGGCAGTTACAGCTGTTCCTCCAATTTCCGGTGCTGCTCGCTCTGGCCATGGAGGAGACCCAGGACAGAGAGGTCCGATACGGAATGGGAGGGGGAGTGGAAGTGCTGAGCCACCGGGAGGTCAGGTTGGTTAATGTGGACCGAGCGGAGGTGTTCGGTGAAAAGATCGCAAAGTATCCGCTTGGTCTCACCAATGTAGATCAGTTGACATTTAGAGCAGTGGATGCAATAGATGAGGTTGGAGGAGATGCAGGTGAACCTCTGTCGCACCTGGAACGACTGCTTGGCTCCTTGAATGGAGTCGCGGGGGAGGTAAAGCGACAAGTGTAGCATCTCTTGCGGTTGCAAGGGAAAGTGTCCGGGGAGGGGGTGGTACGGGAAAGAAGGGAAGAATGGACAAGGGAGTTACGGAGGGAGCGGTCTTTGCGGAAATCAGACATGGGGGGAGATGGGAAGATGTGGCAAGTGATGGGGTCACGTTGGAGATGGCGAAACTGACGGAGGATTACTTGTATGTGACGGCTAATGGGGTGAAAGGTGAGGACTAGGGGGACTCTGCCCTTGTTGCGAGTGGGGGATGGGGAGAGAGAGCAGTGTTATGGGGTATGGAAGTGACCCTGGTGCGAGCCTCATCTATGGTGGCGGAGGGGAACCCCCGTTCCCAGAAGAATGAGGACATTTCAGATGCCCTGGTGTGGAACACCTCATCCTGGGAGCAGATGCAGCGTAAACGGAGGAATTGGGAGTAGGGGATGGAGTCCTTACAGGAAGCAGGGTGGGAAGAAGTGTAGTCCAGATAGCCATGGAAGTCAGTGGGTTTATAGTAGATGTCGGTCAGAAGTCTTATTGCCTGCGATGGAGATAGTGAGGTCAAGGAATGGTAGGGAAATGTCGGAAATGGTGCAGGTGTATTTGAGTGCCGGATGGAAGTTAGTGGTGACGCGGATGAAGTCAATGAGTTGTGTGTGGGTGCAGGAGGGGGCACCAAAGCAGTCGTCGATGTAGCGGAGGTAGAGGTCGGGGATGGGGCCCTGGTACGTCTCGAACAAGGATTGTTCGACATGCCCGACAAAGAGGCAGGCGTAGCTGGGGCGCATGCGTGTGCCCATAGCTACGCCTTGTATTTGGAAGAAATGGGAGGAGTCAAACGAGAAGTTATTGAGGGTAAGGACCAACTCCGCTAGGCGGAGGAGAGTATCAGTGGCCGGGTATAGGTTGCTTCTCCGGTCGAGGAAGAACCGGAGGGCTTTGAGACCATCCTGGTGGGGGATGGAGGTGTAGAGTGACTGGACGTCCATGAGAGGGTGAGGGCCTAGAGAATGGAATGCGCTGAGACGACGGAGAGTGTCTGAGGTGTCTTGAACATAGGTTGGGAGGGATTTAACCAAAGGGGATAGGATGGAGTCAAGGTATGTGGAAATGAGTTTGGTAGGGCACGAACAGGCAGAGACAATGGGTCTACCGGGACAGTCAGGTTTGTGGATTTTGGGGAGAAGGTAAAATCGGGCGGTGCGGGGCTGGGGAACGATGAGGTTGGAGGCTCGGTCGGGCAGGGCGTGGGAGTTGATGAAGTCGGCGATGGTGCTAGAGATAGTAGCCTGGTGCTCGTCAGTGGGGTCATGGTCCAGGGGTAAATAGGAGGAGGTGTCCGAGTGTTGGCGCGTGGCCTCAGCTTTGTAGAGATCGACGCGCCAGACTACCACGGCACCTCCCTTGTCGGCGGGTTTGATAACCCAGTCTGGGTTGTTGCGGAGTGAGTCGATGGCAGTACGTTCGGGGGTGAGAGATTGGAGTGAGACAGGGGAGTGGAGAAGTTGAGGCGGTTGATGTCGCGACGGCAGTTTTGGATAAAAGGTTCTAAAGCCGGAGGCCACGAGGGGGGGTCCACGAGGAGGGGATGCATTGGAGACGGGAAAAGGGATCATCAATGGAGGTCGAGGACTCCTTCCCATGGAAGAAGTCTGTGAGGCGGAGGCGGCGGTGGAAGAGCTCCAAATCGTGGTGGGTGCGGAACTCATTGATGTGGGGACGGAGGAGGACAAAGGTAAGACCTCTGCTGAGGACAGACCGTTCTGTGTCGGAGAGGGGGAGGTCAGGGGGGATGGTGAACACACGGCAGGGATGGGGGTTAGGGCCGGAGGAAGGCTGGTGGGTGGACTGAGGACGGGGCGATGTGTGGTGGAGGGGTGGTCAGGGGGTTTGTGGGGTATGAGGACTGTAGTGTGGGTGGGGAAGGGGTCACTTTGTTTGAGGGTGATGGGGAAGACCCAGTGGAACAGCCACTGAGGTTAACAAGGCTGGGCAGACTAGCACTTGGACCCAGTGGAGTCAAACCTAGGGGAGTGGGAATCAGCAGGTGGAGGCTTCAGGCCCAGTGCAGAGTCCAGTTTGCAGGTAAGGCGACGGCTGCGGGCTGCTGGAGGGAGGTGGAGTGGCGAGGGTCGGCGGACCCGATGGTAGGAGTTCCGCGGGCAGTAGAGTCTAGGGCGGCGCGGTTCGACCAACCCGGTGGGGCGGCGAGGTTAGTAGGGTGCGGTGCGGTGGCCATGTTCTGGGAGCCCCGTTCCAGCGGCCATGTTCAGTAGGTCCGTTGCGACGGCGATGTTGGATAGGCCGGGTGCGGCTGTGATATTCGACGGGCCCAGTGCAATGGGAATATCGGATTGGTCGGGAGCGGCTGTGATATTCGACGGGCCCAGTGCAGCGGGAATGTCGGATGTGCCCCGTGCGGCGATGAGGTTAGGCAGTCCCGGGGGGCGGCGAGGTTCGGCTGTCGCGTTATGGTGGCGATAGTCGGAGGAATCGGCGAGGGGGAGAAAGTCCGAGTTACCATTGACGCGGCTAGGCTGGGCTTCATCGGTAAGCAGGTGAAGGTCAGCGGCAACATCGACGTGGAGGTCGGTGAAGGCGGTGTCCTGGTGAGTACTGGAGGCGCTCCTCGTCGCCTACATGGTGTCGCGGGGCTCGGGCAGGCGGCGGGGGCCGGAGTTGGGGCACAGAGCCTGCGGGCGGTCGAGTCGCTGAGTGTCGGCGGCGGGAGCGGCCTGGAGGTGGGATAATTTCAGTTCCTTGGTGGAGTTAAGGTGGGCCAGGAATCGTTGATTGAAGAGATGGATCTTCTGGCAGATTAAATATAGTTGGGGTCCGTTGCAGGTCTGGGTGTGTGAGGCCCGAAGTTTCGGGAGGGTCAATGCGAGGTCCTGCTGGTGCCGGCGCATCGCTGCCAGAGTAGACCTCAGTGCCCGGTGGGAGAATTGCTGTGTATGGCGGCAGATAGCCAGTCTGTACCGATAGTCCGGCTGGGGTCCGAACTGGGAGGTAGGGAACTGGAGCTGGAAGCCATGAGGTATGAGGGTTCTAGGTAAATTCCACCAGGTAAATTCCACCATAGGTAAATTCCACCACGGTATATTCCACCATGGTAAATTCCACCAGAGTAAATTTAAAAAAAGGAACTCCCACCGCAAAATTTTTAATATAATATAATTTGGGATAAAGAAAGAAAAAGAATAAATTTTAGCTCACATTTTATTCTGACATTAGGATAAAAAATAACAGCGAGTACATTAAAAAAGCAGTTATGAGAAAAAAAGTTTGATTTATTTAAAGAAAATTCTCTTAAGACAAATTGCGTGCAATACTTCTTAAAAATTGCAGAGGGTTTTCATTTTGATAATCTTGAACTAGCTTCTTCAGTCGTGCATCAATAATTTGATAGGTCTTTTTGTTGTTGTTGTTGAGTCTCCACGTCGAATGTGTGCAATTTTTGTCTGGCTCAATCCTTCCTCAGCCTTAAGGGCAGTGCACAGTTTCCACAAATTTGGATGTGTGGATGTTATCGATGAATGCAAAGCATTGTGGAACCCTTCTACGGAATTATTTGATCTTAGCAAGTCATTTAAAACGCGGTCGCGTACATTCCAGAGTTGAATAGGAAACTGTGGGGTTTCTCTTCGTCGACGAAGACCGCGTCCTCTTACAATCCCAATGTATGTAGTCTCAAAATAAGTGATAAACTCAGAAGGGATGTCTTCATCGTCAGACAAATCTTCAAATACATTGACAATGTGAGGGATAAGATCAATATATCTCACAACAACGTCTTCAATTGGAAAAAATGCTAAAGCGCAAAAACACTTAATTTTAAGCTGAAAACTTTCATCGGCGTTGTATCTCAAACTCTCACCAAGTGCACATATCTTCCGCCAACAAGACTGTCCGAGATGAAAAACACACCCAACTACTTCTGAATGCGGAAATACAGAAACAAATGAATTATGGAGAGCTTTTTCAAAGTCCATGAGACAGGTCACAGGTCGACAATTTGCCCTTAAATCACGCACAGCAGAGAAGATGATGATATGAGGCTTCTTTTTTGTCAGGAAGTAAGGCAAATAGTCGGGGCACACATGACCCTCCAATGATGATATGTAGTGTCACTAACTGACACCACAAACTAGGAGATACCTTGAAAGTCCCATCACAGGCCCAATTTTTAGAGCTTTCTAGATCATCCAAGCCTTTTTCCGAGGAAAAAACTAAAATTCTGTACGGGTCATCAATGCCACTGTCAAAGGCCAAAAACAAGGACCCATTTTCTAAGTACTTAACTATATCAGGAATTTCAAACCCTGACCTACAAGTTGGAAGTGCTGGGATTCCTAAAGCACGCTGCCTCCAGTTACGTATGTTACGTGAAAGTCCAGGAATGGTTTGCAACTGTGATTGTGCTTCCTCATGGAGATTTTGTACAGCAGTAGCTATTACTTCCCGTGAAGATACTGTGCCCGTTTTCATTACTTCATTCTTCATTGAATAAACTGCCTTTCGCGCATTAACGTGTGCACTGCTTGCTGAGTGATTATGGGAGCCCGATGAAAAAATTACTTCTGGTTTACTGCAGTTGTAAGTTGTATGTAGTATAGCTCGGCAACCATTATAAAAACGCTCACAATGCCACTATGTCTTGATTTTGCTACTGTTATCTCCATGCTTTTCGTATATATGATTCTCTTCATCGCAAAGCTTACGTTTGTTCTTCTCGGATGTGATAAATGTTGCAGCCATGGTCCGTGTATTCAGTTAAAGTGTGTATTAAACAGTTAAATTCAAAATTCAACAATCGAGTCACGTGGTGGTGGATTTTACCATGGTGGAATTTACCGTGGTGGAATTTAGCTATGGTGAAATTTACCTGGTGGAATTTACCGTGGTGGAATTTACCGGTCACCGGTATGAGATGGAGGCACAGGCATGCCCCGAGGAAGCAAATGTGGCTGTGGTATTGTATTGTATTGTATTGTATTTTAATGACCACACAGCCAGGCTGGTGGAATTTGTTATCAGTACAGCTTCCAACAGGTTCCAACATTTCATCAAACATTAAACATATAACATAGATATACATACAGACAGACACATTCCATAATACATAAGGGCCATGATTATTCTTATTCCTCAGAGTTTAAAATGTTAATTGCAGTGGGAATGAAACTGTTTTTAAAGCGGTTTGTTTTGGAGGCAATTGTCCTGTAACGCCTCCCAGAGGGCAGTAGCTGAAAGGCATAGTGTGCAGGGTGAGTGGGATCAGAGATGATCTTGCGGGCTCTGTGTAGTGTCCGTTTGTGGTAAAGTGATTCAAGGGATGGTAGGGGTAAGTCAATAATTTTGAATGCTCTGTTGATGATGCGCTGTAATTTCTTCCGGGAGAGTGAGTCGAGACTGCCGAACCAGACTGTGATGGATGAAGTGAGGATGCTTTCGATGATGGCTGTATAGAAGCGGAGCATGAGATGAGACCTTACTCTGAACTTCCTGAGCTGTCGGAGATGGAAAAGTCTTTGCTGGGCTTTTCCATAGATGTGGTCTGCGTTTGTCCTCCATTTGAGGTTGTTGCTGATGTGGGTTCCAAGGAGTTTGAATGTGTCAGTGATGGAGATGGATTCACCTTTAATGAGCACAGGAGTTTTGGGGGATGGCTGGCGTCTTGGGCCGATGATGAGTTCTTTTGTTTTTGATGAGTTGAGTATCTAGTCTGGGTAAGGATGTGGTCGTAGTGATGGGGGGTGGGTGACGGGGAGAAGAAAGGAAAAAGGAGGAGGAGGAGCCCGAGGGCTGAGGGAGAGATAGGAAAGGGAGGAGACGGCAAGGTCTAACAAAATTGGGAGAATTCAATGTTCATGCCCCCAGGCTGCAGACTCCCCAAGCGGAATATGAGGTGCTGTTCCTCCAATTTCCGGTGCTGCTCGCTCTGGCCATGGAGGAGACCCAGGACAGAGAGGTCGGATACTGAATGGGAGGGGGAGTTGAAGTGCTGAGCCACCGGGAGGTCAGGTTGGTTAAGGCGGACCGAGCGGAGGTGTTCGGCGAAACGATCGCCAAGCCTCCGCTTGGTCTCACCGATGTAGATCAGCTGACATCTAGAGCAGCAGATGCAATAGATGAGGTTGGAGGAGATGCAGGTGAACCTCTGTCGCACCTGGAATGACTGCTTGAGTCCTTGAATGGAGTCGAGGGGGGAGGTAAAACGACAAGTGTAGCATCTCTTACGGTTGCAAGGGAAAGTGCCCGGGGAGGGGGTGGTACGGGAAGGAAGGGAAGACTGGACAAGGGAGTTACGGAGGGAGTGGTCTTTGCGGAAAGCAGACATGGGGGGAGATGGGAAGATGTGGCGAGTGGTGAGGTTACGTAGGAGATGGCAAAACTGACGGAGGATTACTTGTATGTGACGGCTAATGGGGTGAAAGGTGAGGAGTAGGGGGACTCTGCCCTTGTTGCGAGTGGGGGGATGGGGAGAGAGAGCAGTGTTATGGGGTATGGAAGAGACCCTGGTGCGAGCCTCATCTATGGTGGGGGAGGGGAACCCCCGTTCCCTGAAGAATGAGGACATTTCAGATGCCCTGGTGTGGGACGCCTCATCCTGGGAGCGGATGCGGCGTAGACGGAGAATTGGGAGTAGGGGATGGAATCCTTACAGGAAGCAGGGTGGGAAGAAATGTAGTCCAGATAGCCATGGGAGTCAGTGGGTTTATAGTGGATGTCGGTCAGAAGTCTATCACCTGCGATGGAGATAGTGAGGTCAAGGAATGGTAGGGAAGTGTCAGAAATGGTCCAGGTGTATTTGAGTGTCGGATGGAAGTTAGTGGTGACGCGGATGAAGTCAGTGAGTTGTGTGTGAGTGCAGGAGGTGGCACCAATGCAATCGTCGATGTAACGGAGGTAGAGGTCGGGGATGGGGCCCTTGGTATAACCATATAACAATTACAGCACGGAAACAGGCCATCTCGACCCCTCTAGTCCGTGCCGAACACATAATCTCCCCTAGTCCCATATACCTGCGCTCAGACCATAACCCTCCATTCCTTTCCCATCCATATAACTATCCAATTTATTTTTAAATGATAAAAACGAACCTGCCTCCACCACCTTCACTGGAAGCTCATTCCACACAGCTACCACTCTCTGAGTAAAGAAGTTCCCCCTCATGTTACCCCTAACTTCAGTCCCTTAATTCTCAAGTCATGTCCCCTTGTTTGAATCTTCCCTACTCTCAGTGGGAAAAGCTTTTCCACGTCAACTCTGTCTATCCCTCTCATCATTTTAAAAACCTCTATCAAGTCCCCCCTTAACCTTCTGCGCTCCAAAGAATAAAGCCCTAACTTGTTCAACCTTTCTCTGTAACTTAGTTGCTGAAACCCAGGCAACATTCTAGTAAATCTCCTCTGTACTCTCTCTATTTTGTTGACATCCTTCCTATAATTAGGCGACCAAAATTGTACACCATACTCCAGAATTGGCCTCACCAATGCCTTGTACAATTTTAACATTACATCCCAACTTCTATACTCAATGCTCTGATTTATAAAGGCCAGCACACCAAAAGCTTTCTTTACCACCCTATCTACATGAGATTCCACTTTCATGGAACTGTGCACAGTTATTCCCAGATCCCTCTGTTCACCTACATTCTTCAATTCCCTACCATTTACCATGTACGTCCTATTTTGATTTGTCCTGCCAAGATGTAGCACCTCACACTTATCAGCATTAAACTCCATCTGCCATCTTTCAGCCCACTCTTCCAACTGGCATAAATCTCTCTGTAGACTTTAAAACTCTACTTCATTACCCGCAACCCCACCTATCTTAGTATCATCTGCATACTTACTAATCCAATTTACCACACCATCGTCCAGATCATTGATGTACATGACAAACAACAGTGGACCCAACACAGATCCCTGTGGCACCCCACTCGTCACTGGCCTCCAACCTGACAAACAACCATCCACCATTACTCTCTGGCATCTCCCATTCAGCCACTGTTGAATCCATCTTGCTACTCCACCATTAATACCCAACCTACGGTATGTATTGAACAAGGATTTTTCCACGTGCCCGACAAAGAGGCAGGCGTAGCTGGGGCCCATGCGTGTGCCCATAGCTACGCCTTGTATTTGGAAGAAATGGGAGGAGTCAAACGAGAAGTTATTGAGGGTAAGGACCAACTCCACTAGGCGGAGGAGAGTATCAGTGGCCGGGTATAGGTTGCTTCTCCGGTCGAGGAAGAACCGGAGGGCTTTGAGACCATCCTGGTGGAGGATGGAGGTGTTGATTGACTACTGGACGTCCATGATAGGGTGAGGGCCTAGAGAATGGAATGCGCGGAGACGACGGAGAGTGACTGAGGTGTCTTGAACATAGGTGGGGAGGGATTTAACCAAAGGGGATAGGATGGAGTCAAGGTATGTGGAAATGAGTTTGGTAGGGCACGAACAGGCAGAGACAATGGGTCTACCGGGACAGTCAGGTTTGTGGATTTTGGGGAGAAGGTAAAATCGGGCCGTGCGGGGCTGGGGAACGATGAGGTTGGAGGCTCGGTCGGGCAGGGCGTGGGAGTTGATGAAGTCAGTGATGGTGCTAGAGATAGTGGCCTGGTGTGGCCTGGTGCTCGTCAGTGGGGTCATGGTCCAGGGGTAAATTGGAGGAGGTGTCAGAGAGTTGGCGCGTGGCCTCAGCTTTGTAGAGATCGACGCGCCAGACTACCACGGCACCTCCCTTGTCGGCGCGTTTGATAGCCCAGTCTGGGTTGTTGCGGAGTGAGTCGATGGCAGTGCGTTCAGGGGGGGAGAGATTGGAGTGAGACGGGAGTGGAGAAGTTGAGGCGGTTGATGTCACGACGGCAGTTTTGGATAAAAAGTTCTAAAGCCGGAGGGCCACGAGGGGGGGTCCACGAGGAGGGGATGCGTTGGAGACGGGAAAAGGGATCATCCATGGGGGGCGAGGACGCCTTCCCATGGAAGTGCGCTGTGAGGCGGAGGCGACGGTAGAAGAGCTCCAAATCGTGGTGGGCGCGGAACTCATTGAGGTGGGAAGGAGGGGGACAAAGGTAAGAGCTCTGCTGAGAGGGGGAGGTCAGGGGGGATGGTGAACACACGGCAGGGATGGGGGTTGGGGCCAGAGGAAGGCAGGTGGGTGGACTGAGGACGGGGCGATGTGTGGTGGTGGGTGGTCAGGGGGTAGGGGGGTATGAGGACTGTAGTGTGGGTGGGGAAGAGCAGGGGTCACATAGTTTGAGGGGGATGGGGAAGACCCAGTGGAACAGCCACTGAGGTTAACAAGGCTGGGCAGACTTGCACTAGGACCCAGTGTAGTCAAACCCAGGGGAGTGGGAATCAGCAGTGTGGAGGCTTCAGGCCCAGTGCAGAGTCCAGTTTGCAGGTAAGGCGACGGCTGCGGGCTGCTGGAGGGAGGTGGAGTGGCGAGGGTCGGCGGACCCGATGGTAGGAGTCCGCGGGCAGTAGAGTCTAGGTCCGCGGACGATGTGTGGGAGGTCCCAGTGGGCGGATGGTCGGCGGGGCGGCGCGGTTCGACCAACCCGGTGGGGCGGCGAGGTTAGTAGGGTGCGGTGCGGCGGCCATGTTCGGGGAGCCCCGGTCCAGCGGCCATGTTCAGTAGGTCCGTTGCGGCGGCGATGTTAGATAGGCCGGGTGCGACGGCGATATTCGGCTGGCCCAGTGCGACGGCGATGTTAGATGGGCCGGGTGCGATGGCAATGTTCAGTAGGCCCTGTGTCCGGCGGCGATGTTCGGCGAGGGGGAGAAAGTCCGAGTTACCATTGAAGCGGCGAGGCTGGGCATCATCGGTAGGCAGGTGAAGGGCGGCGGCAACATCGACGTGGAGGTCGGTGAAGGCGGTGTCCTGGTGAGTACTGGAGGCGCTCCTCGTGGCCTACATGGCGTCGCGGGGCTCGGGCAGGCGGCGGGGGCCGGAGTTGGGGCCCAGAGCCTGCGGGCGGTCGAGTCGCTGAGTGTTGGCAGCGGGAGTGGCTTGGAGGTGGGATAATTTCAGGTCCTTGGTGGAGTTAAGGTGGGCCAGGAAACGTTGATTGAAGAGGTGGATCTTCCGGCAGATGAAATATAGTTGGGGTCCGTTGCAGGTCTGGGTGTGTGAGGCCCGAAGTTTCGGGAGGGTTAATGCGAGGTCCTGCTGGTGCCGGCGCATCGCGGCCAGGGTAGACCTCAGTGCCCGGTGGGAGAATTGCTGTGTATGGCGGCAGATAGCCAGTCTGTACCGATAGTCCGGCTGGGGTCCGAACTGGGAGGTAAGGAACTGGAGCTGGAAGCCATGAGGTACGAGATGGAGGCACAGGCATGCCCTGAGGAAGCAAATGTGGCTCTGGTATCTAGTCTGGGTAAGGATGTGGTCGTAGTGATGGGGGGTGGGTGGCGGGGAGAAGAAAGGAAAAAGAAGGAGGAGTAGCCCGAGGGCAGAGAGAGAGATAGGAAGGGGAGGAGACAGCAAGGGCTAACAAAATTGGGAGAATTCAATGTTCATGCCCCCAGGATGCAGACTCCCCAAGCGGAATATGAGGTGCTGTTCCTCCAATTTCCGGTGCTGCTCACTCTGGCCATGGAGGGGACCCAGGACAGAGAGGTCGGATACGGAATGGGAGGGGGAGTTGAAGTGCTGAGCCACTGGGAGGTCAGGTTGGTTAAAGCGGAGGTGTTCGGCGAAACGATCGGCAAGCCTCCGCTTGGTCTCACCGATATAGATCTGCTGACATCTAGAGCAGCGGATGCAATAGATGAGGTTTGAGGAGATGCAAGTGAACCTCTGTCGCACCTGGAACGACTGCTTGGGTCCTTGAATGGAGTCGAGGGGGGAGGTAAAGCGACAAGTGTAGCATCTCTTGCGGTTGCAAGGGAAAGTGCCCGGGGAGGGGGTGGTACGAGAGGGAAGGGAAGAATTGACAAGGGAGTTACGGAGGGAGCGGTCTTTGCGGAAAGCAGACATGGGGGGAGCTGGGAAGATGTGGCGAGTGGTGGGGTCACGTTGGAGGTGGCAAAACTGACGGAGGATTACTTGTTGTATGTGACGGCTAGTGGGGTGAAACGTGAGGACTAGGGGGACTCTGCCCTTGTTATGAGTGGGGGGATGGGGAGAGAGCAGTGTTTACGGGGTATGGAAGAGACCCTGGTGCAAGCCTCATCTATGGTGGGGGAGGGGAACCCCAGTTCCCTGAAGAATGAGGACATTTCAGATGCCCTAGTGTGGAACGCCTCATCCTGGAAGCAGATGCGGCGTAGTCCAGTGTAGCCATGGGAGTCAGTGGGTTTATAGTGGATGTCGGTCAGAAGTCTATCACCTGCGATGGAGATAGTGAGGTCAAGGAATGGTAGGGAAGTGTCGGAAATGGTCCATGTGTATTTGAGTGCCGGATGGAAGTTAGTGGTGACGAGGATGAAGTCAGTCAGTTGTGTGTGGGTGCAGGAGGGGGCACCAAAGCAGTCGTCAATGTAATGGAGGTAGAGGTCGGGGATGGGGCCCTGGTACGTCTAGAACAAGGATTGTTCGACGTGCCCGCCAAAGAGGCAGGCGTAGCTGGGGCCTATGCGTGTGCCCATAGCTACGCCTTGTATTTTGGAGGAAATGGGAGGAGTCAAGCGAGAAGTTATTGAGGGTAAGGACCAGTGCCAGGTATAGGTTGCTTCTCTGGTCGAGGAAGAACCGGAGGGCTTTGAGACCATCCTGGTGGGGGATGGAGGTGTAGAGTGACTGGACGTCCATGGTGAAGATGAAAGGGTGAGGGCCTAGAGAATGGAATGCGCGGAGATGACGGAGAGTGTCTGAGGTGTCTTGAACATAGGTGGGGAGGGATTTAACCAAGGGGGATAGGATGGAGTCAAGGTATGTGGAGATGAGTTCGGTAGGGCACGAACAGGCAGAGACAATGGATCTACCGGGACAGTCAGGTTTGTGGATTTTGGGGAGATTGTAAACTCGGGCCGTGCGGGTCTGGGGAACGATGAGGTTGGAAGCTCGGTCGGGCAGGGCATGGGAGTTGATGAAGTCGGTCATGGTAATAATAATAATAATATTATATTTTATTGTCATTGTACATAAGTGCAATGAGATTTGGGTATGCAGCTTCCATCCGACATCATAACTTAAGTAACTAAAATTTAGGTTTAGATACCCCGAGAACATGGTTTGTACAAAGAACATTACAACAGTAAAAAGTCAAAACAGACTAAAGTGCAGATGTGTCTGTGCGACGTGACGATCCGAGGGAGACAGTCCGTGGGGGTGGGCGGCACTCAGCAGGGCCGGTTCAGAGCAGCTATAGCTCTGGGAAATAAGCTGTTCCTGAGTCTGGATGTGTGGGCGTAGAAGGCCTTGTAACGTCTGCCGGAAGGAAGTAGTTCAAACAGTCCATTACAAGGGTGTGAGGAGTCTTTGTGAATGCTGACGGCCTTCCTGAGGCACCGTGTGTGGTAGATGCCCTCCAAGGCTGGTAGCTGTGTCCCAATGAACTTCTGCGTTCTGAATCAAATGTGAATGTTTTATTGTGTCTGGGTTAGGATGGTGGGGGGGGCGGGGAGAAGAAAGGAAAAAGGAGGAGGAGGAGCCCGAGGGCAGAGAGAGAGATAGGAAGGGGAGGAGACAGCAAGGGCTAACAAAATTGGGAGAAATCAATGTTCATGCCCCCACGATGCAGACTCCCCAAGCGGAATATGAGGTGCTGTTCCTCCAATTTCCGGTGCTGTTCACTCTGGCCATGGAGGAGACCCAGGACAGAGAGGTTGGATACGGAATGTGAGTGGGAGTTGAAGTGCTGAGCCACCGGGAGGTCAGGTTGGTTAATGCGGACCGAGCTGAGGTGTTTGGTGAAACGATCGCCAATCCTCCGCTTGGTCTCACCGATGTGGATCAGCTGACATCTAAAGCAGCGGATGCAATAGATGAGGTTGGAGGAGATGCAGGCCTGGAACGACTGCTTGGGTCCTTGAATGGAGTCGAGGGGGGAGGTAAAGCGACCAGTGTAGCATCTCTTGCCATTGCAAGGGAAAGTGCCCGGGGAGGGGGTGGTATGGGAGGCAAGGGAAGAATTGACAAGGGAGTTACGGAGGGAGCGGTCTTTGTGGAAAGCAGACATGGGGGGGGGGGAGATGGGAAGATGTGGTGAATGGTGGGGTCACGTTGAAGAGGTCGAAACTGACAGAGGATTACTTGTTGTATGTGACGGCTAGTGGGGTGAAAGGTGAGGTCTAGGGGGATCATCCATGTATGAGGACTTCCGTATCCAGAATACGTGGTTCATGATATAGATTAATAGTCTTCAGTTGGTCAAGGGTTTTCTCCAGGTCCTTATAGACATTGGGTAATTGCCCCATTAATACCCGCAGTTGTGAGGGGCTCCAAGGTTGTGCTCCTGCACTGGGGCAATAGCGAAGGGGAAAGGCACTTGCTCGACCGATCGGGTCCAATTATAGGTTCTCGGTTCTGCACGGCAACTGTGCGGATAGCTACTATTTTGGCAGTCACTTCCCCAAGAGCTTTGCAATATAGTTAGCTACCTTTTCCATCATTTCTGCTTCAGCCTGACTTCTTTGACCAACCAAGCAGTAACATATGGGAAAAGGATGGCAAAGTCTCACTGTTTCTGTTATGGCTTCCAGTCCCTTCTGCCTCCACAGTTTTTCCATGATAGATCTGGGTCATAGTGGGAATGCAACTGTCCTCACAAAAGCTGACATATGGTGTCACAGTGCCTGTCTATTCATCAAGGCTTGTGGTTGCTTCCCTGAACACATTCCAATCAGTTCAGTTCAGTTTTATTTGTCATATGTAAGTTAACACAGGGTGAATGGTACAATGATATTACAAGGATAAAATTAAGTTAAAAATGATAAGATAAAAGTGACATTGGTGGATAAAAGACAATAATAAATAAGATAATCAACATATATGATGTGTTTATGAGTTCAGAAGCCTGATGGCATGATGATAAAAACTGTTCTTAAGTCTAGCGGTATGTGCAGCCATGCTCCTGTATTGTCTGCCTGACGGTAACAAGGAGAACAGTCTACGTACTGGTTAGCTGTGTGCCTTCCGCAGGCACCGCCTGTGGAAAATGTCCTGAATGGCCGGGAGACAGTTGCCAGTGGTGTGCTGTGCCGCCTTCACCACTCTCTGTGATTTGCGGCTATGGACAGAACAGTTCCCGTACCAGACTGTGATGCAGCCCGTCAGCAGACGGTGCAACTGTAGAAGTTTGTGAGGATGCTGGCGTTCATGCCAAACTTTCTCAGTCTTCTCAGGAAAAAGAGCCGCTAGCGGGCTTTCTTAGTTATTGTGTCCGTGTGCAGTGTCCAAGAGAGACCCTCAGTGATGTGCACACCGAGGAACTTGAAGCTGCAGACCCTTTCAACCTCAGCATCACCGATGTGGATGGGGAGGTGACCACTCTTCTGCTGTCTCCTGTAGTCCACGATCATCTCTTTAGTTTTACTGACATTGATAGAGAGGTTATTTTCCTGACACCAGCTGTTTAGTGCCTTTACCTCCTCTCTATAGGCTGTCTTATTATTGTCTGTGATGAGGCCCAGGATAGTTGTGTCGTCAGCAAACTATAAGATAATGTTGGAGCTGTGCTTAGTGGTACAGTCGTGCGTGAACAGGGAGTACAGGAGAGGACTGAGCACACAGCCCTGTGGTGCGCCTGTGTTGAGGATGAGTGAGGAAGAGGTGTGGCAGCCAATTCTCACCACCTGGGGCCTGCCCGTCAGGAAGTCGATTATCCAGCCGCAGATGGAGTTCTTCAGTCCAAGATCAAGGAGCTTGGGGACGAGTTTTGAGGGAATGATAGTGTTGAATGCCGAGCTGTAGTCAATGAAGAGCATTCTCACATATGTATTCCCTTTGTCCAGGTGGATGAGCGCAGTGTGAGTTGCCATGGCGATGGCATTGTCCGTGGCCCTGTTTGGTCTATACGCAAACTGAAGAGGGTCCAAGGTGTCAGGGAGAGAGGAGCAGATGTGAGTTTTAATTAGTTGCTCAAAGCACTTCATGATGTGTCAGTGCGACAGGACGATAGTCACTTAAGCAGGAGATTATTGGTTTATTTGGAACAATGATGGATGCTTTGAATGGGGTGGGAACCATAGACTGACTCAGGGAGAGGTTGAAGATGTTGGTGAACACCTCTGCCAGTTGATCAGCGCACGCCCTGAGAGCCCGCCCTGGAATACCATCCGGCCCTGGAGCTTTGCGGTCATTGACCTTTTTGAAGGGCCGCTTCACATCTGCCGTTTGTAGGGTCAGTGAGATAGTCCCCCTGCACACCTGTGGACTCATGGTGGGCGCTGTGTTGTCTGCATTCAACCGGGCATAGAAGGTGTTAAGCTCGTCTGGGAGCGAAACAGTAGGCTGGATAGTCCTCCTGTTTTCCCCATTGTAATCCGTGATGCAACGTAATCCACTCCACATGCGTCTGGGTCAGAGCTGTAATAGTTAGATTCCACTTTGTCCCTGTAGGCTCTCTTGGCTTTCTTGATGGACATCCGGAGGTCATATCCAGCTGCTTTGTACGATTTGGGGTCCCCTGAGTTGAAGGCAGTGGTCCGTGCTTTGAGTTTGGCACAAATTTCGCCTCAGACCCAGGGTTTCTGATTCGGGTAAGTGCAGATGGTGGCTTTTGGAACAACATCATCGATGCACTTACTTATGTAGCCTAAGACAGAGACTGTGTATTCGTTGATGCTGTCTTCTGCTGCATCCTCAAACGTCTGCCAGTCAGTTTTGTCAAAGCAACCCTGCAACACCTCATCAGCCTCATTGTTCCATTTGTAAATGTCCGTGGAAACCGTTTTTTCCTGTTTTAGTTTCTGCCTGTATGCAGGCAGCAGTAGAATGGAACAGTGGTCTGCCTTCCCAAAACAGGGCGGGGGACGGGCTTGTAGCTGTCTGTGAATGGGGTGTAACAATGGTCCAGGGTCTGATCTCCCCTGGTGGGAAAAATGATATGTTGGTAATATTTTGGGAGAACCTTCTTCATGTTGGCTCTGTTGAAGTCTCCCAGAACAATGACCGCAGATTCAAGGTGGGAGTTCTCCAGCTCATTTACAGTCCTATCAGTATTGGTGGTAATGTAAACAGCTGTAAGGAGGACTGAGCTGAACTCTCTCGGGAGGTAGAAAGGTCTAGCTTTAATGGTCAGCAGCTCCAGAACCGGGGAGTAGTGAGTAGTGAAAATGCAGACATCCGTGGCCCACAAAGAGTTAACCATAAACCATACTCCCCCTCCTTTCGACTTGCGTGATTCCTTCGTTCTGTCTTGATGATAGACGAAAAACTTTCCAGAGTGACGGCACAGTCGGGTACGCTGAATAAAATCCATCTGAAGGTTCATTAAAGGCCTGCAGGAATTCAGATGGGAGGAGGGCTGATCTCTTTCAATCTTGCCAGGGTTTGTGTTTCTGTTTGGGACTGGAGAAGAGGTCAATTACGGAGTAGTATGTGGAGACCGCTGGAATACTGGTGAGATATATGACGGGGTTGGGCATCACTGGATCAATGGGCAGGACTGCCCTGAGGTCCGGCACGAATCATCTGGAACTCGGACAGAGTTGGGCTGTTGCATGGACTCTTGGTCGGGATCATGACTCCTCTGTGGGAGTGGGGCTGAGGGATTCAATGTGACCTTGTATGGTGGCGCAGTCAGCACTTTTCCCACCTCGTTCGGATGGCTTGACCAAAGATGTGGAATCTGACCCAGGGCACTTTTTTGGAGACAGGTGGTTCTCTTGGATACAGTTTTCTTCTCTTCAGGAGGCTTTCAAAGGTCATGCTATCATGGAGCACAACACCATCGCCGCTTTGTTTCGGGAAGTTCCAGTAGGTTGTTTGCTCCAACTTCCCATTCTCTTGTTACATCCTCCTCCCGTTTGCTGTTACTCACTTCCATATGCTCATGTCATGTTGTCTGTTCCATTCTCGCTTCCAATCACCAAATGCTGCACAATCCACTTTTTTTCTCTCATCGGTTACAGTTTAGTTTATTGTCACTTGTACCGAGGTCCCTTGAAAAGCTTTTGTTGTGTGCTAACCAGTCCCTGGCTAGGGTCTCTGTCCATTAAAACTTCCTCTAAGCAGTTGATGCTGTCTTTGTTAAAGCAGCATCTGGGGAAAAGGCCTGTTGACATTTCTAGTCCACTTATCCCACTTCTTTAAATCTGCCACAGAGGACTGGCTGCCATTTTGCATCAAAGAATGTTCTTGCATCGGCTTTGGCGGTGCTTGGCTTTGTCCGTTTTCCCATTTCCGCGACACGTTAATATACTCAAATGCATTTTTAAGACTTCACGTATATACTTGACACATTAAAAATTTACTTCCGGATGAACTTAAGACTCTAAATAGTAACCAATTTTAAACAGCAAGTCAAGTTCCCAGTTTATGTTGTTCACCCCCATAAACTGAGACCTTATCAACTTATCACTTTACATTTATTTTCCTGAATCTCCACTTATCTTAGGAGAACTTAAACTCTACACTGAGACTATGTCATGCCAAGTATTGCTCCGAATCCTTATACTGTAACATTGGAGCCCATTCGCAAATGAAATTTTCAGTTTACGTTTGTCGCCACTGTGAACTGGGGACTAATCACCTTCAACTTATTTATGTAAAACCTTGACTTCATTTATTTATTTAATTCTTTATTTCGAGCAGAATAAAGGAATAAAAAGCAAGTATGAAACAGCATACAAAAAAACAATACAAGAATATTTATAGTCATAAACAATATCTATATATAAATGAAATCGTATGTGTCCGAAAAGGAGCAGGAAGAAGCCAAAGCTTATTAATTCCCAGCCCTTATTCCACTGCTTGTAATTATCTTATACAAATCTAGCAGCTATATGTACACCATATGCACACCCGCAGCTATATGTACACCATATTATTTACATTGATATACTAATCAAATATTTACAAAGTCATACAAAAAAAGAGAGAAAAAAAGAAAAGAATAAATCCTCATATACTATACAGTATCTTAGTCATATATACAACCCATCACCCTCTAATCACCCTTCCCAATACAATCAGTATATCAAATATCCCACTCACAATCACCTATTCTCATCCCAATATCCTTTAAAAAAAGTGTTTTTGTACATATTTTTACACAAATTATGTTTGTGCTAAGTTTTATCTCCTGTTCCAGACCATTCCACAAATTCACCCCACAGATTGTTATGCACATTATTTTAAGAGTTGTTCTGACATTGAGTTTTTTTAAATTACGTTCCCCTCTCAAATGATACCTACCCTGTCTTTCCATAAACAGTTTTTGTATATTTCCTGGAAGTAAATCATTTCTTGCTTTGTACATGATTTGTGCAGTCTTATATTTAATCAGATCGGTGAACTTCAGTGTATGTGACTTTGAGAATAATAAATTGGTATGTTCAAAATATCCAACGTTATTGATAATTCTTATTGTTCTTTTTTGTAATGTGCATAAAGGCTGTAGGTTGGTTTTGTAGGTGTTACCCCATATCTCAACACAGTAACTCAGATATGGCAATATGAGTGTATTATACAGAGTATGTAATGATTTGTGGTCCAGAATGTGGCTTGATTTTCCCAATATTCCTATAGACTTTGCCAGTTTTGCTTTGACGTGGTTTATATGTGGTTTCCAGCAGATTTTGTGGTCTAAGATCACACCAAGAAATGTATTTTCATATACTCTTTCTATACTTATGTTATCTATTTTCAATTGTACTTGAGGGTTTGTTTTATGTTTTCCAAATAGCATAATCTTTGTTTTGCTTAAATTTAGAGACAATTTGTTGACATCAAACCACTGTTTTAATTTATTAATTTCTGATGTAATGACCTCCAAACGCTGCTTCAAATTGTCACCGGAACAAAAAAATTCATATAATCGGCAAATATAATCAATTTCAGTATATTTGATACTCTGCACATGTCGTTAATGTATATTATGAAAAGCTTTGGACCTAACACAGACCCTTGAGGTTCTCCACAAGTTATGTTCATGTAAGTTGATTTATGTTCACCTATTTCTACAAATTGGTGCCTGTTTCGTAAATAGCTTCTCACCCAATCCAATCCAACCCCTCTGATGCCAAACTTATCCAGTTTCATGAGTAAAATGTCGTGATTTACGGTATCAAATGCTTTTTTTAAGTCTATGAATATTCCCACTGCAAGTTTTTTATTATCTATGCAATTTATGATTTCCTCGATTAGTTCCATTAATGCCATAGATGTTGATCTGTCTGTCCGGAATCCATATTGACTGTCGACCAAAAGCTTATGTTTTTCAATGAAATTGTCAAGTCTTTCTGTAAAACGTTTTTCAAGGATCTTGGAGAATTGGGAGAGTAAAGAAACAGGCCTGTAATTTGTGAAATGGTGTCTATCCCCAGTTTTATATAATCAATTTGCAATTTATCGAAATCCTACTAGGTGCCTTTTACTTCTCTGCCAGCAGACATCCCTTGTCTGATGTCCTTTAAGCTGTCTGATTCCCACCCATTGATTTGGACTGCACTACAGATATCGGTGTAGAGCAGTTGGATCCAATTTCGGATTCCCTCCCCAAAGCCCATTTTGGAGATCACGTCCCTCATGTACGTGTGTGATATCCTGTCGAAGGCCTTCTCCTGGTCCAAGCTGACTAGGCAGGCATCCACCCGTCTGTCCTGCACGTAGGCAATGGTATCTCTCAGCAGCGCCAGGCTGTCTGAGATTTTCCTGCCAGGATCACCGGGCCCACCCAGTCCAACAGAGCTGAATACAACTCGGCCGGTAAGCCATCGCTTCCGGGGGTTTTATTTGAGTCAAAGGAACGGATGGAGCCAGTCAGCTCCTCTAGGGTCAGTGGTTGGTCCAGACTCTCCCGCTTGCAGTGAAAGTGATCCATGGCCGCACCTCAGGGGCCAATGGCACCGACCAGAATCCATTGGTCATGTCCATCAGTGAGTTCTTCGGATGAGCAGAGAAAAGACTGTAATGGGATCCACCACTAACGCAGCCTTCTGATCAATACACTGATTTGCTTTCCGATAGTCGATGGTCAATTACTCAACTGAGAAGCCTGGGTTGGATCCCGGTTAACATGGGCACTAGTGGTGCTACTGACAAATGCCCCCTGTGACTGTTTGTGTGTCTGGCTTCTCAGTCCTCAGAAACCTTTAGATCAGCCATTTACATAACTGTGTCACAGCAGAGGTGTTTGAATATTCAGAGATGTCTTGGTAGCTACAATATGTCCCCATTGTAAATATGTCAATCTGCAAAGTTATTTCTTCACACTCAAAAAGTTAAAGCTTAGTAGATGATTATAGCCATTGAAACGATAGTTAAACATCTATTGTTGCCTTAGTCTTTAAAACAAATATAAACTCGATGTACTTTGTGTTTTGGAGATCCTACTGTGAGGGTCTCTAGGTTAATGTGTTTATTTTCATGAATAAAGACTTTCACATCAACAAGTTCAGCCTCCGGGTGACTTCTTTCAAACTCATAACAGACACATTTAAACTCAAAAGACTTTGAAGCTTGGGCCGGTAATGTAGCTGGTGATTTTACGTAAATGGTAGGGCCTGGGAGTTTTGTGCAACAGAGAGACCGAGGGGTTCCGGTACATCGATCTCTTAAAAGGGTGACGTAGGTAGACAGGGTGGTGAAGAAGCCATGTGGCACACTTACATAGCAACATAGAAAATAGGTGCAAGAGTAGGCCATTTTGCCCTTCAATTCAATTCAATTCAATTCAATTCAACTTTATTGTCATCGCACAGATACAAGTATGGGTACAACGAAATGCAGTTTAGCGTCAGTCCGTAGTAATAGTGCAATATAGAAATAAAAATACAGAATAAGCAAACAATGTGGACGGAGAGACTGGAGAAATCGAGCCTGCACCGCCATTCAATATGATCATGGCTGATCATCCAACTCAGTATCCTGTACCTGCCTTCTCTCCATACCCCCTGATCCCTTTAGCCACAAGGGCCACATCTAACTCCCTCTTAAATATAGCCAATGAACTGGCCTCAACTACCTTCTGTGGCAGAGAATTCCACAGATCACTTACCTTCATCAGTCAGGACATTGGCTACCTAGGCCTGCTGGATCTCCCGGTTACTAAACATTTTAACTCCCCTTCCCATTCCCATACTGTCCTTTCTGGCCTGGGCCTCCTCCATTGCCAGAATGATGCCACACGTAAACTGGGGGATCAGCACCTCATATTCTGCTTGGGTGGCTTACAACCTAACGGTATGAACATTGAATTCTCCAACTTGAAGCAACCTCGTAACGAACCCATTTCTCCCCCCTCCTCCATTCCCCACCTGGACTCTCACCTATTTCTCCCTTCCCCCTGCTACTTTCCTCCCTCTGGCTACATAATTCAATTCTGTCCATTCAATAACCATTCAGTCCTGTCTCACACCTCTGTTTTCATCTCTGGTCTTGGTTCCATCCATCTGCCGATCAACCAGCCCCTCGCCTGTGTCCATCTATTACTTGCTGTGCTTTGTCCTGCCTCCTCCCCTTTCTTCTCCCCCTCTACAATCAGTCTGAAGAAGGGTCTAGACCCTAAACACCTCCTATCTGTGTTCTCCAGAGATGCTGCCTGATCTGCTGTGTTACTCCAGCACTTTGTGTCCATTGAATGCAGAGATAGGATGTCATGTTACAACTATACGAGTTACTGGCGAGACCACATTTGGACCAGTGATCGCTCAGCTAAAGGAAGGAAATGGTACAGAAAAGATTCAGGAGGATGCTACTGGTTCTGGAGAGCTTGGGTTATAAGGAGAGGCAGGATAGGCTGGAACTTGTCTGGAGATAGGAGATTGAGGGGTGACCTAGGGAGGTATTTAAAATCAAGATCGGCACAGACAAGGTCACAGTCTTTTCCCCAGGGTAGGGGAAATAGATTTAAGGTGAGAGGGGAAAGATTTAAACGTTTTCTCATGCAGAGGGTGTTGCGTATGTGGAACGAGCTGCCAGAGGAACTGATAGAGGCGGGTAAAATGACAATGTTTAGAAGCTGTTTGGACAGGTTCATGGACAGGAAAGATTCAAAGAGGTATCAGTTTCTTGATTAGCATAAGGTGTCAGAGGTTATGCGAAGTAGGCAGGAGAATGAGGATAGGAGGGAGAGGTAGATCAGCCAAGATTGAATGGCAGAGTAGACTTGATGGACCCAATGGCCTAATTCTACTCCTATTCCTTATGACCTTATGATCAATTAAATGCAAGAAATTGGGACCATCTTTGTCGACATTGATAGGTTGGACCAAGGAGCCTGTTTCTGTGCTGCATAACTGTTCTATGTTGGACCGAGCCGGCAATGGAATAAGTACGTTAAACAGGTTGTATATTCTGTCGGCAGTTGTATACTCTGTCGGCAAGAAACAAGCAAAGCACTGACTGAGAAATAGAGAGAACACTGGAGGGGTTGCAACATCCAAATGACCCCTTCACCTTTTGCCCTCTGGTCCTCGATCCACTTACTCTGGACAAGAGACTGTGCATCAACCCGATCTATTCCTCTCATGATTTTATACAAGATCACCCCTCATCCTATTGTGCTCTAAGGGATAGAGTCCCAGCCTACTCAGCCTCTCCCTATAGCTCAGACACTCTAATCCAGGCAACAGCCATGTAAATCTTCCCTGTACCCTAAATACACACAAAAAGCTGGAGTAACTCAGCGGGACAGGCAGAATCTCCGGAGAGAAGGAATGGGTGATGAATAAGGGTCTCGACCTGAAACGTCACCTTTTCCTTCACTCCAGAGATGCTGCCTGTCCTGCTGAGTTACTCCAGCTTTTTGTGTCTATCTTTGGTTTAAACCAGCATCTGCAGTTCCTTCCGACATATCTCTGTTCCATTTCCAGCTCGATAGAGAAATAGAGAAATCGTGTAATAGAGAAATTTACAGAACGGATTATCTGATGGAACTTTTAATCGCAATAAAGACGGGTTAATATATAAATGATGATGATCCACAGCCCATTGTTGAGTGTCTTTCACCCTGACGTTAATATGGATGGAAGGTGTGATGTAGCCCTGGTGGGGGCGGGTCTGCCGTGCAGCGGCATCTGGTGTCATGGAGGCTGTGGGGTCGGTGGCGAGGCGGAGCAGCCTGCAGCTGCTGCTCAGTGGGTCAGGTAATAATAATAATAATACATTGTATTTGTTGGGCGCCTTTCAGACATCTCAAGGACACCTTACATAGATTAACAGGAATATAAACATATAATCAGAGTAAAATAAATAATAAAGACATCACAGAGACACAAACTGAAAACAGAATTCAGTCCAAAAACAGAAAATCAAAAACACAATGTGAAGAGAGCAGCGGCAGCCAAAGCGCGCCAGCGTCCACTCGCCCTCCACGGCAGCCATCTTGGACAAAGACTAACAGGATTACGTAGAGACAGAAAATCATCCCCCCACAATGGATACCACTGTGGGGGAAGGCACAATGTCCAGTCCCCAACCCGAAGTTCACCCAAAGTCAGGCCTGCCACCGCAGTAACATCTGGAGTACATGGATAGGAGACTTTTAGAGTGGGGACCGTCTTCAGACTAAATGTAGTGGGGGTGAAAAAGCTGGTAAAAGGTTTGGGTTGAGACAAAGCCTGGCAGATGAGAGGGGGATGGGATAATTAGCAGATGCTGTGGACTAAGGCTAGGGATGAGAGGCATAGAGTGATACAGTGTGGAAACAGGCCCTTCGGCCCAACTCGCCCACACCGGCCAACAATATCCCAGCTACCCTAGTCCCACTTGCCTGTTCTTGGTCCATAACCCTCCAAACCTGTCCTATCCATGCACCTGTCCAACTGTTTCTTAAACAATGGGATAGTCCCAGCCACAACTACCACCTCTGGCAGCTTGTTCCATACTCCCACCTGTGTGAAAAAGTTACCCCTCTAATTCCTATTAATTCTTTTCCCCTTCAGCTTGAACCTAGGCCTCATCGCCAGAACTCACCAACAAGCACCAAGACCTGGCTTGGCTGGCGGTGAGGGGAGCCCTCCCAGTCAAATCCTTCCTGCACCGTCGGAACCTCACTACCAGCGCACGCTGCCCTTGGGACGGCTGCTATGGAGAGGAGACAGTTGCCCACCTCTTTGGTGTGGATTTGCAAAGGCAGTCTGGAGAGGTTTGCAAGGGTCCCTGTCATTTATTCCGAACAGCTCTGTCACAGAGGACTGATTTACGGACTGTTCCCAGGGACACATTCCGAGACTGACATCGAGTGCTGCTGGAAGGTCATCAACTCGGTGAAAGACGCTCTTTGGTCTGCCCGAGCGTTGTTCACCACCCAGCAGAGCGAGATGTCCGTCAGGGAATGTTGCCGACTGGCCCGCTGCAGACTGCAGGAGTACGTGGTAAGGGACTCGCTGAAGCTCGGTGCAGCCAACGCCAAGGCTCGGTGGGGGAGGGCCACAGTCTAGGGTCCGTCCGCTGCTGGACATGGGAGGCACGGTATGGTGGAGACGCCCCTCAAATTAAATTAAGGGAAGGTATCCCACGCCAGGGGGCCACATGAGTGGCACGGGTGGGAGATAAATTTGGATAATTTGTGTAAACAGTATTGAATGTATGTATAGCCTTCCGGAAGGATCGTGTATTGTATATATTTATTTCTTGAATAAAATCTATTTTGAAATTTTTAAAAATTTCATACTTTTGGTATGCAAGCAAAGAATCTCACTGTGACTTGTCACATGTGACAGTAGAGTATTCCATTCAATTGCAGTTCCACTTTACATCATTTCTCCAAAGGACAGACACTGTTACTTCTGTTGGTGTAAGGGAAACTGCAAGCACCTCTCATCTTTTTTCACACAGAGAGTGGTGAATCTCTGGAACTCTGCCACAGAGGGTAGTCGAGGCCAGTTCATTGGCTATATTTAAGAGGGAGTTAGATGTGGCCCTTGTGGCTAAGGGGATCAGAGGGTATGGAGAGAAGGCAGGTACGGGATACTGAGTTGGATGATCAGCCATGATCATATTGAATGGCGGTGCAGGCTCGAAGGGCCGAATGGCCTACTCCTGCACCTAATTTCTATGTTTCTATGTTTCTATCTGCTATTGGGACATCTGTCGGGTAAAGTGCAAATGTAGGTCTACAGATGAGAGGTGCTTGCAGTTTCCCTTACACCAACAGATATCTCGCTAGATAGACAAAAAATGCTGGAGTAACTCAGCGGGACAGGCAGCATCCCTGGAGAGAAGGAACGGGTGTCTCGCGAAGACAGAGGGGTAGCCTGCAGTTTCACTTTACACCAACAGGAGTCTCACTAGCACAGGTGAGTTGCTTCCACTGCCACGTTACACCAACAGGAGTCTCACTAGGTACACAAAATTGCTGGGGAAACTCAGCGGGTGCAGCAGCATCTATGGAGCGAAGGAAATAGGCGACGTTTCGGGCCGAAACCCTTCTTCAGACTGATGGGGGGTGGGGGGGGGAGAGAAGGAAGGAAAAGGGGAGGAGGAGGAGGAGCCCGAGGGCGGGCGGATGGGAGGGTGGGAGGAGACAGCTAGAGGGTTAAGGAAGGGGAGGAGACAGCAAGGGCTAGCATCTGCAGTTCCTTTTTGAACACAGGAGTCTCACTAGCACAGGCGAGTAGCCTGCAGTTCCACTTTACACCGACAGGAGTCTCACTAGCACAGGCGAGTAGCCTGCAGTTCCACTTCACACCAACAGGAGACGCACTAGCACAGGTGAGTTGCTTGCACTTCCACTTTACACCAACAGATGTTTCGCTAGTACCGGTGAGTTGCACTTTACACCAACAGGAGTCTCACTAGTGGTAGGGCACTTTATACAGGGCCCTGGTGAGACCGCACCTGGAGTATATATTATGTGCAGTTTTGGTCCCTGATTTGAGGAAGGACATTCTTGCTATTGGAGGAGTGTAGCATTGGTTCATCAGGTCAATTCCCAGGATGGCGGGACTGACATATGATGAAAGAATGAATCGACTGGGCTATTATTCACTAGACTTTAGAAAGATGAGATGGGATCTTACAGAAACATAAAATTCTTGGAGGGATTGAACAGGCCAGATGCAGTAAAATATTTCCCATGTTGGGGGCGTCCAGAACCAGGGGTCACAGTTTAGGAATAAGGGGTTGGCCATTTAGGACTGAGATGAGGAAAAACATTTTCACCCAGAGAGTTGTGAATTTGTGGAATTCTCTGCCACAGAAGGCAGTGGAAGCCAATTCACTGAACGTTTAAGAGATAGTTAGATTTAGCTCTTAGGGCTAAAGGAATGAAGGGATATCAGGAAAAAGCAGGAACGGTACTGATTTTGGATGATCAGCCATGATCATATTGAATGGTGGTGCTGGCTCGAAGGGCCGAATGACCTACTCTGCACCTATTTTCTATGTTTAGAGCACAGGAGAGTTGCCTGCAGTTCCATTTTAACACCAACAGGCATCTCGATAGCACTAGCGAGAGTTACGCCCCTGTCCCACTTAGGAAACCTGAACAGAAACCTCTGGTGACCTTGTCCATGACCCAATGTTTCCATGAAGTCGCTGGAGGTTTTGGTCACTCGCCTGGAAAGTCTCGAGCTGGATCGACTGAAGCGGGAGCTACATCTACCGTCCAAAGATACTGCTACCGACCGCGCACACACACACACATCGCGAAGGTGCGCTGTCTGCGCGATGAAGAGGAAGGTAAATGGATGCCACAGAGCACGTAAGTCCTTTAGAGGGTTCGGGGAGGGAGGGAGAAGGGAAGAGAGAAGGGGGGAGAGAAGGGAGGAGGGGAGGAGGGGAGGAGGGGGGGGGGGGGAAGAGGAGAGATGGAGTGGAGACAGTTTTAAGAAGTTTAATAAAGTTAGCGGGCATTTTACCTAGGTCTTCTAGGTCGTGAAACTCCAATGAGCCAATCGAAATGGCCGGTCACAGAAGGAGATGACCTTCGACTGCCTGTAAGTAAATAGCGACCCCACTCCACTGGCTTCGACCAAACGGCAACCTATTTTTAGATCGAGGCCGATTTTTATCATGTTGATAGGGGACGATCAGCCATGATCACAATGAATGGCGGTGCTGGCTCGAAGGGCCGAATGGCCTCCTCCTGCACCTATTTTCTATGTTTCTATGAAACAATCGAAGCAGCCTACAAGAATCCTCGACCACGCGGAAACCACGTGGGAGACCATTAGGGAGAGTGACCAAAACCTCCGGCAACCTCATAGAAACCTTGGGTCACGGGAAAGGTCACCAGAGGTTTCCGTTCAGGTTTCCGGGACAGGGGCTTTTACTTGCAGTTCCACTTTCCACCAAAAGCTGTCTCTAGCACAGACATTATTTGCGGTTCTACTTTACACCGACAGGTGTCTTGATGCTCACACAAGCAAGAGCGTAATAATCAGTTCCAATTTGCATCACCAGCTGTCTTTGTTAAGACTGTGTCAACAATAACTTGCATTTTCACTGTGCAATGTCTAAACAGTCATGTTTTTTGACTTCTCCAGTGTTTTTAACACCATCTGGCCTGCACTGCGATGGAGCAAACTGACAAAGATGCAGGTGGATCCTCCATTGGTGTCCTGGATCACCAACTACCTGACTGGACGACCACAATATGTCTGGTTACAGAACTGTGTCTCGTACATGGTGGTGAGCAACACGGGCCCCTCGGGACGGTCCTCTCTCCCTTCCTGTTCACTATCTAAACCTCAGACTTCAGATAAAACTCAGACTCCTGCCACCTACAGACATTTTCAGATGACTCTGCAATTGTGGGCTGCATCAGTGAGGGGAGGGAAGCTAAATACAAAGGTGTAATCAACAACTTTGTTGAGTGGTGTGGGCTGAATCACCTGCAGCTCAACACCAATAAGACTAAGGAGTTAATGGTGGACTTTAGGAGGAGAGGAACACCCCTGTCCCCTATCTCCATCAAGGCTGTGGATGTGCAGTTTATCTGGGAGTGCAAGTACCTTGGAATGTACCTGGACAGTAAACCGGGCTGGTCCAGGAATGCTGAGGCCCTGTACAAGAAGGGACTGAGCCGGCTGTACTTTTTGAGAAGGCACCAGTCCTTCAACGTCTGCAGTAAGATGCTGCAGATGTTCTACCAATCGGTGGTATCTACTCCCCTAACATCAGGTACATTTTTCCTGCATCTAGCCTGAGCAATCCTTTAAGAATTTTACATGTTTCTATAAGATCCCCACTAATCCTTCTAAATTCCAGTGAATACAAGCCCAGTCGACCCATTCTTTCATCATATGTCAGTTCCGCCATCCCGGGAATTAACCTGGTGAATCTACGCTGCACTAACTCAATAGCAAGAATGTCCATCCTCAAATTAGGAGACCAAAATTGTACACAATACTCCAGATGCCGTCTCACCAGGGCCCTGTACAACTGCAGTAGAATCTCCTTGCTCCTAACATCCTCTTGCAATGAAGGCCAACATGTCATTAGCTCTCTTCACTGCCTGCTGGACCTGTATGCTTACTTTCAGTGACTGATGTACAATGCAATACAATAATACTTTATTAGACAAGTATGTTTTGCAACATACGAGGAGTCTAATTTGCCAAGTCAGTCATGCAAATAACAACAGAACACACAAAATACATTTTAACATAAACATCCAGTACAGTGACTCCTCCACATTCCTCACTGTGATGGAAGGCGAAAATAAAGTGGGGCGATCTTACTCCCGTAGCCCGGCAATCAAGCTCCTGCATCGGGGGATCTCAGCTCCCCCACGGGTCGGGGCTGGTCGTTGTCTGTCGTTGGAGCTTCCCGACATCTATGGTCTCTCCCTGAGACTGCGAGCTCTCGATGGTAAAATCCACAGGCAAGTTGGAGCGTCGCTGCCAGCCAAGGGATCGGCTTCGATGGTAAGTCCACGCCCCCACGGTGGGGCTCAATGTCAGTCCCAAGCGAGGCCTCCAGCACCATGATGCTAGGCCACAGAGCGACCGGAGATACGACCCGGAAAACAACCACATCTCCGGCAGGGTATGAGGTTGAAAAAAAGTTTCCCCCTCTCCCTACCCCACATAAAACAAACCGGAGAACATTTACACTTTTAAAAAACGCCAAAAATAACAAAAAAGACAAAAATACAAACAGGCCGTTGGCGAGACTGACAATCGTGCGGCGCCCCCTGGCACACCCAGGTCTCGTCACACCTCCCTTTTTCCTAATCTGACATCATTCAGATAATAATCTGCCTTCCTATCCAAGTCACCCTGCAGCCTCATAGCATCCTCATCGCAGCTCACACTGCCACCCAGCTTTGTGTCATCCGCAAACTTGGAGCTGTCACATTTAATAACCTTGTCTAAATTGTTAATATTTATCATAAATAACTGCGGTCCCAGCACCGAGCCTAGCGGCACCCCACTAGTCATTGGCTGCCATTCTGTAAAGGACCAGTTAATTCCTACTGTTTGCTTCCTGTCTGCCAACCAGTTCTCTATCCATGTCAATACCCTACCTCCAATACCATGTTTGCACACTAATCTCTTATGTGGGACCATGTCAAAGGCTTTTTGAGAGTTCAGATACACCACATCCAGTGACTCTCCCATATCCATTCTAATTGTTACATCCTCAAAATATTCTTGAGGATTAGTCAAGCATGATTTCCCCATCATAAATCCATGCTGACTTTGACCGATCCTGTTACTGCTTTCCAAGTGCGCTACTATTACATCTTTAATAATCGACTCAAGCAACTTCCCCACTACCGATGTAAGGCTAACTGGTCTATAATTCCGTTTTTCTCTCTCCCTTCTTTCTTAAAAAGTGGCTACCCTCCAGTCCAATTGGAACTGATCCAGTCCATAGAACATTGGAAAATTATGACCCTTGCATCCACAATTTCTACGGTCACCTCCTTGAGTACTCTGGGATGCAGACCATCAGGCCCTGGGGATTTATCTGCCTTCAGTCCCAACAATTTACCCAACACAATTTCCTGACTAATGTGGATTCCCTTCAGTTCCTCCCTCCCACTAGATCCTCAGTCCCCCAGTATTTCTGGGAGATTGTTTGTGTCTTCCTTAGTGAAGGCAGAACCAAAGTACTTGTTTAACTGTTCTGCCATTTCCTCGTTTCCCATTATAAATTCACCTGTCTCAGATTGTAAGGGACCTACATTTGTCTTCACTAATTATTTCCTTTACACATATCTAATGGAACTTTTAGTCCCAATTCCTCCATCTACGCTGCATCTGCTCCAAGGATGAGGCGTACTACACCAGGTGATCTGAAATGTCCACATTCTTCAGGGAACGGGGGTTCCCCTCCTCCACCAGAGATGATGCTCGCACCAGGGTCTCTTCTACACCCCGTAACACTGCTCTCTCTCCCCATCCCCCCACTCGCAACAAGGGCAGAGTCCCCCTAGTCCTCACCTTTCACCCCACTAGTCGTCACATACAACAAGTAATCCTCCGTCAGTTTCGCCACCTCCAACGTGACCCCACCACTCGCCACATCTTCCCATCTCCCCCCATGTCAATTCTTCCCTTCCCTCCCGCTCCACCCCCTCCCCGGGCACTTTCCCTTGCAACCGTAAGAGATGCTACACTTTACCTCCCCCCTCGACTCCATTCAAGGACACAAGCAGTCGTTCCAGGTGTGACAGAGGTTCACCTGCATCTCCTCCAACCTCATCTATTGCATCCGCTGCTCTAGATGTCAGCAGATCTACGTCGGTGAGACCAAGCGGAGGCTTGGCGATCGTTTCGCCGAACACCTCCGCTCAGTCCGCTTTATCCAACCTGACCTCCCGGTGGCTCAGCACTTCAACTCCCCCTCCCATTCCGTATCCAACCTCTCTGTCCTGGGTCTCCTCCACGGCCAGAGCGAGCAACACCGGTAATTGGAGGAACAGCACCTCATATTCCGCTTGGGGAGTCTCCATCGTGGGGGCATGAACATTGAATTCTCCCAATTTTGGTAGCCCTTGCTGTCTCCTCCCCTTCCTATCTCTCCCTCAGCCCTCGGGCTCCTCCTCCTCCTTTTTCCGTTCTTCTCCCCGCCCCACCCCCATCAGTCTGAAGAAGGGTTTTGGGCCCGAAACGTTGCCTATTTCCTTCGCTCCATAGATGCTGATGCACCCGCTGAGTTTCTCCAGCATTTATGTCTACGTAATGGAACTTTTAGTCAGTTTTTATATTCCCCGCAAGCTTCTTCATGTTCTTTTTTTCGCCCTCTCAATGAACCCCTTTGTCATCCTCTGTTGAGTTCTAAATTTCTCCCAGTCCTCCGGTTTCCTCTGGCCAATTTATATGCTTCTTCCTTGATTTCCCTCGTTAACCACGGTTGAGCCACCTTCCCCTTCTTATTTTTTCGCCCGAGAGGGATGAACAATTTTTGGAGTTCATCCACGCGGTCCTTAAATCTTTGCCATTGCATCTCCACCATCAACCCTTCAAGTATAATTTGCCAGTCTATCCTAGTCAATTCCCGTCTCATCCCTTCAAAGTCTCCTTTAACCGTGTTATTCTCTGAATTAACCAATGCAGAAATCCTCCATATTATGGTCACTGTTGCCCAAGGGGTTCTGTACCAGAAGATCGCTAACTAATCCTTCCTCATTACACAATACCCAGTCTAGGATGACCTGCCCTCTAGTCGGTTCTTCTACATATTGGTTTAAAAAACCATCCCGTATACATTCTAGGAAATCCTCTTCCTCAGCGCCGTTACCAATTTGGTTGGTCCAATCTATATGTAGATTAAAGTCACATGATAACTACTGTACCATTGCTACACGCATCCTAATTTCCTGTTTGATGCCATCCCCAACCTCCCTACTGCTGTTTGGTGGTCTGTACACAACTCCAACAAGCGTTTTCTGCCCTTGGCTATTTCGCTGTTCTACCCGTACCCATTCTACAGCATCCAAGCTGATGTCTCTCCTTGCTATTGCATGAATCACCTCTTTAACCAGTGATTGCCAACCCACCTCCCCTTCCTTTCTGTCGATCCTTCCTGAATATCGAATACCCCAGCAAGTTTAGCTCCCAGCCTTGGTCACCCTGGAGCCATGTCTCCGAAATCCCAACTATATCATATTCCTTAACTACTAACTGTGCATCAAATTCATCCACCTTATTTCGAATACTCCTGGCATTAAGGCACAAAGCTTTCAGGTTAATTTTTCCCATCTCCTTTCGACCTTTTGCTGCTATCCTCCTGTTATTGCCCTCTGTCTCCTTGCATTTGGGTCCCATCCCCCTGCCCTGTTAGTTTAAACGTGACCTTTCATGCACTATCTTTCCCGTTGGCTGCACGGATACGCGTCCACGTTGTTGACTCCACCCCCCCACTGTTTAGTTTAAACCCACCCGTGTAACACTAGCAAACCTACCTGCCAGAATGTTAGTCCACCTTCCAATTAAGGTGCAACCCGTCCCTTTTGTACAGGTCACCCCTGCCCCAGAAGAGATTCCAGTGATCTAGAAATCTAAATCCCTGCCCCCCTGCACCAACTCCTCAGCCACACATTCAGATCCTCTATCTCCCTGTTCCTACCCTCACTAGCACGAGGTACTGGAAGCAACCCAGAGATAACCACCCTAGAGGTCCTGCTTTTCAGCCTCCTGCCTAGTTCTCTATACTCATGTTGCAGAACCTCCTTCCTCTTCTTACCCACGTCATTTATGCTTACATGCACAACTACTTCCGGCTGCTCACCTTCCCTCTCGAGGATGTTCTGAAGTCGGTCTGAGACGTCTTGCACCCTGGCACCAGGGAGGCAACACACCATCCTCGAGTCTTGCCTGTTGCCACAGAATCTCCTGGCAATGGAGTCACCCACGTCGGTCTCGCCGGTCGAGCCTCAGTGCCAGGATTCTTGTCACAGACGTGTCCACCGCTCGGACTGGAAGTGTCCTTTGCCCCGACAGCTCCTAGGAGGGTGTGTACCTGTTTTCAAGAGGAACTTTCACTGAGGTCTCCTGCACTCGTTTCATCCCCTGTCTTTCTGAGTCTACCCGTCGCACCTCCTGTACTCTTGGAGTGAGGACATAGAAGCATAGAAAATAGGTGCAGGAGGAGGCCATTTGGCCCTTCAAGCCAGCACCGCCATTCATTGCGATCATGGCTGATTGTCCCCTATCAATAACCCGTACCTGCCTTCTCCCCATATCCCTTGACTCCACTAGCCCCTAGAGCTCTATCTAACTCTCTCTTAAATCCATCCAGTGACTTGGCCTCCACTGCCCTCTGTGGCAGGGAATTCAATAAATTCACAACTCTCTGGGTGAAAAAGTTTTTTCTCACCTCAGTCTTAAATGACCTCCCCTTTATTCTAAGACTGTGGCCCCTGGTTCTGGACTCGCCCAGCATTGGGAACATTTTTCCTGCATCTAGCTTGTCCAGTCCTTTTATAATTTTATATGTCTCTATAAGAACCCCCTCATCCTTCCAAACTCCAGTGAATACAAGCCTAGTCTTTTCAATCTGTCCTCATATGACAGTCCCGCCATCCCAGGGATCAATCTCGTGAACCTACGCTGCACTGCCTCAATCACAAGGATGTCATTCCTCAAATTAGGAGACCAAAACTGTACACAATACTCCAGATGTGGTCTCACCAGAGCCCTATACAACTGCAGAAGAACCTCTTTACTCCTATACTGAAATCCTCTTGTTATGAAGGCTAACATTCCATTAGCTTTCTTCACTACCTGCTGTACCTGTAAGCCAACTTTCAAAGACTGGTGTACAAGGACGCCCAGGTCTCGCTGCACCTCACCCTTACCTAACCTAACCCCATTGAGATAATAATCTGCCCCCTTGTTTTTGCCGCCAAAGTGGATAACCTCACATTTATCTATATTATACTGCATCTGCCACGCATCTGCCCACTCACTCAACCTGTCCAGATCACACTGCAACCTCCTAACATCCTCTTCACAGTTCACACTGCCACCCAGCTTTGTGTCATCCGCAAACTTGCTAGTGTTGCTCCTAATTCCATCTTCCAAATCATTAATATATATGGTAAACAGTTGCGGCCCCAACACCGAGCCTTGCGGCATTCCACTTGCCACTGCCTGCCATTCTGAAAAGGACCCGTTCACTCCTACTCTTTGCTTCCGGTCTGCCAACCAATTTTCTATCCGTCAACACCCTACCCCCAATACCATGCGCTCTAATTTTAGTCACCAGTCTCCCGTGCGGGACCTTATCAAAGGCTTTCTGAAAGTCTAGATACACTACACCCACTGGCACCACTTCATCCATTTTACTTGTCACATCCTCAAAAAATTCCAGAAGATTAATCAAGCATGATTTCCCTTTCATAAACATAGAAACATAGAAAATAGGTGCAGGAGTAGGCCATTCGACCCTTCGAGCCTGCACCGCCATTCAATATGATCATGGCTGACCATCCAACTCAGTATCCTGTACCTGCCTTCTCTCCATACCCCCTGATCCCTTTAGCTACAAGGGCCACATTTAACTCCCTCTTAAATAAAGCCAATGAACTGGCCTCAACTACCTTCTGTGGCAGAGAATTCTGTGTGAAAAATGTTTTTCTCATCTCGGTCCTAAAAGATTTCCCCCTTATCCTTAAACTGTGACCCCTTGTTCTGGACTACCCCAACATCGGGAACAATCTTCCCGCATCTAGCCTGTCCAACTCCTTAAGAAGTTTCTATAAGATCCCCCCTCAATCTTCTAAATTCTAGCGAGTACAAGCCGAGTCTATCCAGTATTTCTTCATATGAAAGTCCTGACATCCCAGGAATCAGTCTGGTGAACCTTCTCTGTACTCCCTCTAAGGCAAGAATGTATTTCCTCAGATTATGAGACCAAAACTGTACGCAATACTCCAGGTGTGGTCTCACCAAGGCCTTGTACAACTGCAGTAGAACCTCCCTGCTCCTATATTCAAATCCTTTTGCTACGAATGCTAACATACCATTCGCTTTCTTCACTGCCTGCTGTACCTGCATGCCTACTTTCAATGACTGGTGTACCATGACACCCAGGTCTCGTTGCATCTCCCCTTTTCCTAATCGGCCACCATTCAGATAACAGAACATAAATCCATGTTGACGGACTAATCCTTTTGCTGCTATCCAAATGCCCCATTATTACCTCTTTAATAATTGACTCCAGCATCTTTCCCACCACTGAAGTCAGGCTAACTGGTCTGTAATTCCCCATTTTCTCTCTCGCTCCTTTTTTGAAAAGTGGGATAAAATCCAATCCACAGAAACTGATCCTGAATCTATTGAACATTGGAAAATGATCACCAATGCGTCCACTATTTCTAGAGCCACCTCCATGAGGACCCTGGGATGCAGACCATCAGGCCCAGGGGATTTATCATCCTTCAGTCCCATTAGCCTACCCAATACTATTTCTCACCTAATGAAAATGTCTTTCAATTCCTCTACCCCCTTAGATCCTCTGTCCTCCAGTACATCTGGGAGATTGTTTGTGTCTTCCTTAGTGAAGACAGATCCGAAGTACCTATTCAACTCTTCTGCCATTTCCTTGTTGCCCATAATAAATTCACCCGTATCCGCCTTCAAGGGACCCACATTTGACTTTGCTACTCTTTTTTCCCTTAACATATCTAAAGAAGCTTTTACTGTCCTTCTTTATATTCCTGGCCAGCTTCCCATCGTACTTCATCTTTTCAGCCCGTATTGCCCATTTTGTTTCCTCCGTTGTCCTATGAAAGTTTCCCAATCCTCTGGCTTCCGGCTACTCTTTGCTGTGTTATACATCTTTTTTTTGTTTTATTCTATCCCTACCACGGTTGCCTCCTATTCCCCTTAGAATCTTTCTTCCTTTTTGGAATTAAATGATCCTGCGTCTTCCGGGTTATGCCCAGAAATTCCTGCCATTGCTGTTCCACCGTCATTCCTGCTAGGATCCCTTTCCAGTCTACTTTGGCCAGCTCCCCTCTCATGCCTTCATAGTCCTCTTTGTTCACCTGCATCACTGCCACTTCCGATTTCACCTTCTCCTTCTCAAATTGCAGGTTAAAACTAATCATATTATGATCACTACCTCCAAGCGGTTCTTTTACCTCGAGTTCTCTTATCATATCTGGTTCATTGGACAACACTAAATCCAGAATTGCCTTTTCTCTGGTCGGCTCCATTACAAGCTGCTCTAAGAATCCATCTCGGAGACATTCTACAAACTCTGTAGGCTGTAGAATGGACCTGACTGTAGGTTCAGTCCAGGATGCTTTCATCTTCCCGGATGGACCGCAGTTCATCCAGCTGCTGCTCCAGTTCCCTAACATGTGGGGTACCGCAAGGCTCAGTGCTGGGACACCAGCTATTTACAATATATATTAATGATTTGGACGAGGGAATTGAATGCAACATCTCCAAGTTTGCAGATGACACGAAGTTGGGGGGCAGTGTTAGCTGTGAGGAGGATGCTAGGAGGCTGCAAGGTGACTTGGATAGGCTGGGTGAGTGGGCAAATGCATGGCAGACGCAGTATAATGTGGATAAATGTAAGGTTATCCACTTTGGTGGCAAAATCAGGAAAGTAGGCTATTATCTGAATGGTGGCCGATTAGGAAAAGGGGAGATGCAACGAGACCTGGGTGTCATGGTACACTAGTCATTGAAAGTAGGCATGCAGGTGCAGCAGGTAGTGAAGAAAGCGAATGGTATGTTAGCATTCATAGCAAAAGGATTTGAGTATAGGAGCAGGGAGGTTCTACTGCAGTTGTACAGGGTCTTGCTGCGACCACACCTGGAGTATTGCGTACAGTTTTGGTCTCCTAATCTGAGGAAAGACATTCTTGCCATAAAGGGTGTACAGAGAAGGTTCACCAGACTGATTCCTGGGATGTCAGGACTTTCATATGAAGAAAAACTGGATAGACTCGGCTTGTACTCACTAGAATATAGAAGATTGAGGGGGGATCTTATAGAAACGTACAAAATTCTTAAGCGGTTGGGCAGGCTAGATGCAGGAAATTGTTCCCGATGTCGGGGAAGTCCAGAACAAGGGGTCACAGTTTAAGAATAAGGGGGAAATCTTTTAGGACTGAGATGAGAAAAACATTTTTCACACAGAGTGGTGAATCTCTGGGAATTCTCTGTCACAGAAGGTAGTTGAGGCCAGTTCATTGGCTATATTTATGAGGGAGTTAGATGTGGCCCTTGTGGCTAAAGGGATCAGGGGGTATGGAGAGGGCAGATACTGAGTTGGATGATCAGCCATGATCATATTGAATGGTGGTGCAGGCTCGAAGAGCCGAATGGCCTACTCCTGCACCTATTTTCTATGTTTCTATATTATAATAATAATTATTGTTAATATATCTTTTATTGTCATTGCAAATAAGTGCAACGAGATTTGGTGTGCAGCTTCCATCCGATGTCATAACTTAAACAACTAATAAAATTTAGATTCCCAGAGAAACATGATTTATAAAAAAGAACAGTAACATAGAAACATAGTGGGAGAGCCTAGGACAGGCTTAATTAAAGGACGTTCCTTTAAGAAGGTGATGAGAAAGGGACTTCTTTAGACAGAGGGCGGTAAAACTGTGGAATTCTTTGCCGCAGAAGTCAATGGATATTTTTAAGGCAGATATAGCAGGACTGCCAACATTGGGTGAGAGTTGGGAGTGAGAAATTGCGGGAGATGAGGCCTGAGGGAGCATAGCGACTGGGGGGGGGGGGGGGGGATTGTTTGGGGGGGGGGGAGGTTTTGGGAGTGGGGTTTCCCCCCTCCAATTGGTATGGAGCTTTTGCATTTTTCAGCTTGAAATTGTGCAATCTGGTGCATACTGTAGCGATTCTTTTAACTTATTCTTGAATGCAATATTTATGCTTTAAATTGGATTAGCTATGAATAAGGTTAGGCTAAACTACATTCCTAATTACATTCCACAGTAGAGCCAGGCTCTGATCAACGTACAGCACATGAATGATCTTAGTGTATTCATGTATGGAAATCAGATTATAATCAAGCATTTGGCCCATGTTGACCAACCTGGGTCTCACTGCACACCTGGTACTACTCCTGGCCCTGACTCCAGTTGCATACCTTCTCTCATTCCTGACCCTGAGTCCAGCCTACACCTGACCCCCTATTCTACCCTGATCATAGCTGTTTACCTGCGTAGGTTCCCCATGCTGAACACTCCCATTGTCCCAGCTTTGACTGCACACCTAGTACTATTCCAGACCTTGACTCTGGATGCGCACTTGGCCTTGCTCCTAGCCCCTCTGCACTGACAATATATCTGGCCCACAGATAAAGCCCCATATCTGACCCCCTGGACTTAACCTATTACGAGCAGAGGAGGGGGGGCAGAGAGGGAGGGGGGCAGAGAGGCAGGGGGGCAGATAGGGAGGGGGGCATAGAGGGAGGGGGGCATTGAGGGAGGGGGGCAGAGAGGGAGAGGGCAGAGAGGGAGGGGGGCAGGGGTGTAGGGGGGCAGAGATGGAGGGCGGCAGAGATGGAGGGGGGCAGGGGGCACACAGGGGGCAGAGGGAGGGGGCAGAGATGGAGGGGGGCAGGGGGCACAGGGGGAGGGGGCAGAGGAGGGGGAAGAGGGTGAGGGGGCCGAGAGGCAGGGCTGCAGGAGGGGGCAGAGAGGGATGTGTAAAGAGGGAGGGGCAGAGTGGAAGGGGGCAGAGATGGAGGGGGCAGTGAGGGAGATGGTGGTGAGGGAGGGGGCAGGGAGGGAGGGGGACAGAGAGGGAGGGGGCAGAAAGGGAGGGGGGCAGAGAAGGAGGGGGAAGAGCGGGAGGGGGGGCAGAGAGGGAGGGGGCAGAGAGGGATGGGGGCAGAGAGGGAGGGGGCAGAGAGGGAGGGGGCAGAGGAGGGGGGTAGAGAGGGAGGGGGGCGTAGAAGTAGGGGGCAGAGAAGGTACGTTTATGGCAGAGCAGGGCTCTCACTTAATTTTTTTTCTCTGTTGTCTGCCAGGCAACCTAGGCAGCTTTTTAGGTTGCCAAATGACAGTTTAGATGGTCATTTAAGACGGCTTTCATGATTCGTGCGATAATGTGCTCGGACGAAGTGCGTAGTTACCAGTCGGAATTATGCTCAATGAAGCATTCACATTCACATTTCTCCTTCAAATAAAGTCACAAACTAAACATATTCACCAATCAAGACATGATATATACCACAATGACATGCAGCAAAATTATAATACGGTATCTCAACTCTTTTTACACATTGCAATGAATGCAGTTTCTATTATTTCTTTCCACTTCTAAACAAAAATGTGGTTGGATTATTCAGCGTATGATCAACCTCGGTGAGACCAAGCGCAGGCTTGGCGATCGCTTCGCACAATACCTCCACTCAGTTCGCAATAACCAACCTGATCCCCCAGTGGCTCAACACTTCAACTCCCCCTCCCATTCCAAATCCGACCTTTCTGTCCTGGGCCTCCTCCATGGCCAGAGTGAGGCCCACTGCAAATTGGAGGAGCAGCACCTCATATTTCGCTTGGGTAGTTCACACCCCAGCGTTATGAACATTGACTTCTCCAATTTCAGGTAGTTCTTGCTTTCTCCCTCCTTCCCCTCCCATTCCCAGCTCTCCCACAGCCCACTGTCTCCGCCTCTTCCTTTCTTTTTCCCGCACACCCCAACATCAATCTGAAGAAGGGTCTCGACCCAAAACGTCGCCTATTCCTTCACTCCATAGATGCTGCCTCACCCGCTGATTTTCCTCAGCTTTTTTGACTACCACGCATTCACACAAGTTCTGTTATCCCACTTTCCTCACCCACTCTCTACACATTAGGGGCAATTTTACAGACACAAGTTAACCTACAAAGCCAATGCGTCTTTGGGAGTGGTCCTTTAAGGAGGAAACCCACACGCTTGCAGGGAGAATGTGCAAATTCAACACAGACAGTGCCCGAGGACAGGATCGAAAACAGATCTCTGGCGTGTGAGGCAGCAAGCCTACCAGCTGTGCCACTATATTTTGTTTTCCAACACACAAAAAATTATACGTTGATATCTTTGGTTATTAAAAAAATATATCAATTTTCAGTATTAAATCTCCAAGTGACGCTATTTCCCCTTTACAGCTACTGTATGTTTTAATTCAGTTCAAGATTATGGGGGCAGTACATTGGCCATAGAATTGCTGCCTAAAAGTGCCAGAGACCCGGAATTGATCCTGAGTATGGGTGCTGTCTGTATGGAGTTTGCTCCTTTGCCCTTTGATCTCATGAGTTTTCTCCGGGTGCTCTTGTTTCCTTCTACTTTCCAAAGGTGTGCAGGACCTTTTTTCAGACCCAACCCAAAACGTAATATTTTCCTTTTGTCCAAGGATTCTGTCTGACCTGTTGAGATTCTGTCTATATATAAATACTAGGCTAAGTGGGACCCGTTGGGTCCCATGTTCACACGGGAGGGCTGGTCCCCCGACGTAATATTCCACCTCTCCACCAATTCCAATATTGGTGGCCAGTGGGGTGAGCGGCTTTCTGGAGCTCTGGTATGGGTGTTGTTGGCTGCAGGGACTACTGGTCTCCAGGGGGCTAGTATGAACATTGTGGGCCAAATGGATTCTTGGGTTGGCAGCTCAGTCCCTCAAGCCTGATGTGCTGGCTGCTCACTCACGGCTAGTGGGCTGGCAGTTGACTCACGGCTATTCCATTTCATTTCATTCAAGCAGATTCCATTTCAATTCCATTTCAAGCAGAGTGCAAGGCCACCAAATTCAAATCCATTTTCCTACCATTTCAAGCAGGGTGCAAGGCCACCAAATTCAAGCGCAGCTTTTTACCTCTTCGAGCAGGATGCAAGGACACAACATTCAAGTGCAGCTTCATACCACTTCAAGCACGGTGCAAGGCCACCAAATTCAAATGCAGTTTCATACCACTTCAAGCACGGTGCAAGGCCACCAAATTCAAGTGCAGTTTCATGCCATTTCAAGGAGGGTGCAAGGCCACCACATTCAAATGCAGTTTCATACCATTTCATGCAGGGTGAAACCTAGATAAAACCACCATAAAACTACACAAAACACCACACTCAGAGTCCAGTAGACATTCAGTGTGTTCAATTGATTCACAGCTCAGACAGAGTCGTGACCTCTCCCTCCCCTATCATGCAGAGACTGAGCCACACCCACACTTCCAGGTTTTATAATCCCTCCCTATCCCACCGGAAAAGGTGAGGCCTTCATGGCGTGATTGAAAGGAGAGAGATTCTCAACATTTTTTAAACACTAATAACACTTTTATTTTTCATTGATGGGAAGAATCCTCTGCACATGATCAGCGGAGGGGGACTGAGTAAGATGGCCAAAAATCACAGCCGTAAAGTGGTAGCATTTTATCTAAAATCAATATAGTGCAAACAGGAAGTTGTCAAGGTTAGACAAACAACCATTTGCAGTGTTTTTTCACTTCAACCCAAAACCCCCAAGCAACCATCTGCAGTGCCTTTTCACTTCAACCCAAACAACCCTTTGCAGTGCCTTTTTACTTCAACCCAAAACCCCCAAACAACCCATTGCAGTGCCTTTTTACTTCAACCCAAAACCCCCAAACAACCATTTGCAGTGCCCTTTTACTTCAACCCAAAACCCCCAAAGAACCCTTAGCAGTGCCTTTTTACTTCAACCCAAAACTCCCAAAAAACCCTTTGCAGTGCATTTTTACTTCAATGCAAAACCCTTAAACAACCATTTGCAGTGCCTTTTTACTTCAAACCAACCATATTTTCATTTTCAAACCACATTAAGGGCACTCACAGTTGAGTAGAGATGTGTTCAGTGTTATTCAGAGCTCAGAGAGACGTGACCCACTCGCTTCCTCCATCTTGCAGAGACTGAGTGAGGCACACCACTTCAGGGTTTTAAAGTCCCTCCCCCCTCCCACCAGCAGGGGCAGCAGATAGAATGGCGAATTAAAAAAAATAAATAATATCTCTCTGATTTTTCATCGATGGAAAAATCATGCAGGGTGCAACGACGCCACATTCAAATGCAGTTTCATACCATTTCAAGCAGGGTTAAACCACCATAAAACTACGCAAAACACCACACTCAGAGTTCAGTAGATATTCAGTGTGTTCAGTTTGATTCGCAGCTCAGACAGAGTCGTGATCTCTCCCTCCCCCATCATGCAGAGACTGAGCCACACCCACACATCCGGCTTTTATAAACCCTCCCACCGGAAAAGGTGTGGCCTTCATGACAGGAGAGAAATTCTCAACATTTTTTAAACACTAATAACACTTTTATTTTTCATTGATGGGAAGAATCCTCTGCACCTGATGAGCGGAGGGGGACTGAGTAACATGGCCAAAAATCACAGCCGTAAGTGGTAGCGTTTTATCTAAAATCAATATACAGTGGAAACATAGAAAATAAGTGCAGGAGTAGGCCATTCGGCCCTTCAAGCATGCACGGCCATTCAATATGATCATGGCTGATCATCCAACTCAGTATCCTGTACCTTCATTTTCTCCATACCCCCTGATCCCTTTAGCCACAAGGGCCACATCTAACTCCCTCTTAAATATAGCCAATGAACTGGCCTCAACTATATTCTGTGGCAGAGAATTCCAGAGATTCACCACTCTCTGTGTAAAAAATGTTTTCTCATCTCAGTCCTAAAAGATTCCCCCTTATCCTTAAACTGTGACCCCTTGTTCTGGACTTCCCCAACATCGGGAACAATCTTCCTACATCTAGCCTGTCCAACCCCTTAAGAATTTTGTGCGTTTCTATAAGATCCCCCTCAATCTTCTAAATTCTAGCAAGTACAAGCCGAGTCTATCCAGTCTTTCTTCATATGAAAGTCCTGCCATCCCAGGAATCAGTCTGGTGAACCTTCTCCGTACTCCCTCTATGGCAAGAATGTCCTTCCTCAGATTAGGAGACCAAAACTGTACGCAATACTCCAGGTGTGGTCTCACCAAGACCCTGTACAACTGCAGTAGAACCTCCCTGCTCCTAGACTCAAATCCTTTTGCTATGAATGCTAACATACCATTCGCTTTCTTCACTGCCTGCTGCACCTGCATGCCTACTTTCAATGACTGGTGTACCATGACACCCAGGTCTCGTTGCATCTCCCCCTTTTCCTAATCGGCCACCATTCAGATAATAGTCTACTTTCCTGTTTTTGCCACCAAAGTGGATAACCTCACATTTATACTGCATCTGCCATGCATTTGCCCACTCACCCAGCCTATCCAAGTCATCTTGCAGCCTCCTAGCCTCCTCCTCACAGCTAACACTGCCCCCCAGCTTCGTGTCCTCCGCAAACTTGGAGATGTTGCATTCAATTCCCTCGTCCAAATCAAACAGGAACTTGTCAAGGTTAGACAAACAACCATTTGCAGTGCCTTTTCACTTCAACCCAAAACCCCCAAACAACCTTTTGCAGTGCCTTTTCACTTCAAACCAAAACCCCCAAGCAACCATCTGCAGTGCCTTTTCACTTCAACCCAAACCCCCCAAACAACCCTTTGCAGTGCCTTTTACTTCAACTCAAAACCCCAAACAACCCTTTGAGTGCCCTTTTACTTCAACCCAAAACCCCCAAACAACCCTTTGCTGTGCCTTTTTACTTAAACCCAAAACCCCTAAACAACCATTGCAGTGCCTTTTTACTTCAAACCAACCATATTTTCATTTTCAAACCACATTAACGGCACTCACATTTGAGTAGACATGTGTTATTCAGAGCTCAGAGAGACGTGACCCACTCGCTTCCTCCATCTTGCAGAGACTGATTGAGGCACACCACTTCCGTGTTTTATAGTCCCTCCTCCCTCCAACCAGCAGGGGCAGCAGAGAGAATAGCGATTTAAAAAAAAAACATTAATATCTCTCTGATTTTCTTCGATGGGAAAAATCCTCCTGCCCAGTCCAGTGGAGGGCAGCTGTGAACGAGGTGACCAAAAATGAAAGTGGCGGCGTTGTCTCAGAAATCACATCGCAGTGAATCAAAAGCGGTCAAGATCTTACTTTTAGTAATATAGGTACACTGGTTTGGTTTCTCGTTATAACATTGTTTGCAGAGTACTATGTTCACATATCTGTTGTGCTGCTGCAAATTGGGATTTCATTGTTCTAGCTGGGACGTGACAGAATAAAACACTCGACTCTTGACTTACGTCGCTAATGTGTGGGATAGAACTAGTGTACGGGTGATCGGTGGTTGGCGTGGACTCGGTGGGCCGAAGAGCCTGTTTCCACTCTGTGCTTCACAACAGCTGACTTCAGTACAACATGGCAGCGCTTGGAAGTAGGCATCATGGCAGGCTGCACAGTCTCACCCTTGGCCTTTACAATGGCCATGGAAGTCATCATCAGGGCCTCAAAATGGGTGGTGGGCGGTGAACGAACCAGGGCTGGGCTCCGTCTGCCACCCATCAGGGCATACATGGACGACATGACCACACTAACCACTACTGCAGCATGCACCAAGCGGCTACTTGGAAAGCTGCAGGAGAACATCAAGTGGGCCCGAATGAAGATCAAACCATGTAAATCTCGAAGCATCTCCATAGTCAAGGGGGTGCTTAGAGACACAAGGTTCTGTATCGGTGACGACCCTATACCAACAGTGTCTGAACAGCCAGTTAAAAGCCTGGGCAGATGGTACAATGCAAGTCTCAAGGATAAAGAGCAGGTGGAACAACTAAGGCAAGAAATTGTCAATGGCCTGGAGAACATCAATCAGACCCTACTGCCTGGGAAACTGAAGCTCTGGTGCCTACAGTTTGGACTCCTTCCTCGGACAATGTGGCCACTGACCATTTATGAAGCCCCAATAACAACTGTGGAGAAGATGGAGCGAACCATAACTTCATACGCGAAGAATGGCTCGGGGTCCCACGATGTCTAACTAACATCGGCCTATATGGCAAAGGGGTCCTGGAACTACCTCTCACTAGTCTAACAGAGGAATACAAGTGTTCTAAAGTAAGACTTCAGATGACACTGAGGGACTCTAGAGACAAGACCATCAGTGCTGTTGCGCCGCCCTAGTAACTGGCCGGAAGTGGAACGCCATCTGATGCATTACAGCAAGCTTCATCAGCCCTGAGATACAAAGACATCGTGGGCAAGTCCAGCAGGGAAGAGGAGGCTTTGGCCTTACGACAAGTAAACCAACTTGGCGAAAGGCCACAACATCAGAGCGGAGGACATTGGTGGGTCGAGGAGGTGCGGCGACAAGAGGAGGCCGCAAGAAGTGCAAAGGCGGTCTCTCTTGCCAAACAGGGCAATGGATGCAGTGGGAAGGTGTGGAGCGGAGGAAGATCAGCTGGAAAGAACTATGGGAAATGGAAGCAAGCAAGATCAGCTTCATCATCAGAGCGACTTATGGACGTGCTTCCATCACCAAAGAACCTCCATCAGTGGTACGGCGAGGATCCAACCTGTGCCCTCTGCCCAACTCCAGCGACCCTCAAACACATCATGGTAGGCTGCAAGACCAGCCTCACGCAAGGGAGATACACGTGGCGGCATAATCAGGTACTAAAAAGCCTGGCATCAGCCCTTGAGAACAGGCGGTGTGCGACCAACTCCTTGCCTCCGAGAGCAAGCAACCCCCTCCCCCTAAGGGCAACAACCTTTGTCCGAGAAGGACAGAAAACATCTAAACATCCTTCCACCGATCAGAAGAAGGAAACCTATGCAGGGCCCGCGACTGGAGGATGCTGGTGGACATTGGCCGACAACTAGTTTTTCCACCTGAAATTGCTTCCACCAACCTCAGGCCAGACTTGGTGTTCTGGTCCCCTTCACAGAAGACTGCTTACATCATAGAGCTCACAGTTCCATGGGAGAACTCTGTTGAGGAGGCCTATGAGCGTAAGAAGCTGCATTACGCAGAGCTTGCAGCAGAGGCAACGCAGCGTGGCTGGAACACCAAAGTCTATCCAGTTGAAGTGGGATGCAGAGGATTTGTTGCGTCATCTACCATCAGACTGCTGAAGGAGCTTGGAATCCACGGTCAGGCTCTGCGGAAGACCATAAGATCACTCTCAGAGGCGGCTGAAAGAAGCAGCCGGTGGATTGGCTCAAGCGGAAAGACCCATGCTGGGCCCCAAGTATTTCAGGGTGAATCTTTGGGACGGTTTGACACGGGACACGCGCTGAGGGCTGATCATCCTGCAGCGGGCCGCCCTTGTGGAGGGTGTATAGTGATAAAAGGCCGAAACAACCCAGTGATGCAAGGGTACACTACTGATGATGTGTCCTGTGCCCAACTGTCCTAAAGGTTACCCAGGCCAAGATATACGTATCCACTCCCCCACCCCCCCCCCCCCCCCCCCCCGCCCCCCCCCCCCCACAGATGTTGAGCGTCTACCACTCTCAACAATCAACGAATGTCGTGAAATGCTCCCCACCTATTGGCACAAGGGACTTCTTAACATCTTGTCCTGTGTATTTGATTCTGATAATCTGGACTCGTCCAGTGACTGCTGTGAAAGGACAGCTGACAACATGGGAAAGTCCACGTGACAGCTTGGAGAGACAGCTGACAGGAGGGAACAGACCCCACTGGGGCCGTCATGGGCTAGCTACCCATGATAGCAGTCCCCAACGCTGTTTCAGTTAGTTGGAGACACCCGCTAAATGCTACTAAAAGTAAATTAAAGAGAATACCCCTAGAGCCTGCGAGAGCGGGGGCGGAAGATGGCTCACCGATTGATAACACGGTTACAGACCAAGGAACGGAAACGACTACTGACAAGGAGAGCATGGCACATGAGACATCCACAACAGCTGCGGGACACAAACTTCAGGTGTGCATTTGTGGTTGGGAGAAAATTACATCAGTGAAGGGCTTGAAGATCCACCAAGGGAGGAAAAAGTGCTTGAGAGAGCAGAGACATGGGCCTCGCATTGACCAGTACTTCTTACGAAGCAACTAGTCAATCAGTCGAGTGAAGCACAGCGACAGGACTCAAACCAAAGTTCGCAGAGCATCAGCACCCATGTCACTGAAGAGGGTGATACAAGCACAGAAATGCCGGTGGAGGAGTCCACGCAACAACGACAAAGACCTCCATTGGAGGGAAAGATCAAGGGCACAAACCTGGAGTGAAATGGACCAAAGCTGTTGAAAAGAAAGAGTGGGAGACGGTCAACAGTGACCTTATACATATCTTGGAGCAACAAGCGGGCACAGCAGTGGAAAAGCTTGAAAGGATGGGCAACACAATCTACAGCTATGGAGAAGAACGGTTTGGGGTGAGTAAAGGGAGAGGTGGAAAGAAATTACCAACACCAATCAAGTCTAGGAGGCAGCAGGAGATCGAGAGGCTAATCAGAGAGAGGAGACCGTTGAAAAAGCAATGGAAAAAAGCAACTGAGGCGAAGAGAGAAGGTCTCATGCTACTCCAATAGGGACATCAAGAGCCGATTGGCAACCTTGCGAAAAGCAGAGAACTTGAGAACTTCGCAGGAAGAAAGAACACACAAGAACACGGTTCTACAAAGACCCTTTCAAGTTCATCAAAGACCTCTTCGCAAAGGAAAAAGTGGAACTTTGAAACATCAAACGGAATTGGAGGAACACCTGGAAAAGGCCCACCAAGACCGAAAAGGCAATGAGCGTTAGTCATCCCACATGACATCCCGCCTATTCAACCACCTGAATTCAACCTGGACACCAGCCCTCCAAGATGGAAAGAGGTAAGATAACACTGTCCCTGCGAGCAAGAGCAGCATCATCTCCGGGGCCAAAGTGGAGTACCATACAACGCTCTACAAGAACGCAACCGGATGTGTTACGCTTTCTATGGAAGCTCATGAGGGTGGTGTGGAAGAAGCAAACAATACCTAAGGCGTGGCGAAGGCCGGCGGCGTGCTAATACCTAAGAAAAGAATGCGTCAGACATCAGCCATGCCGGCCAATATGTCTCCTCAACGTCGAGGGAAAAAGTCTTTTTCAGCATTGTATCACAAAGGCCTGTCCACCTAATCTGGTAACAAACAAGTACATTGATACATCTGTACAGAAAGCAGGAATTCCAGGATTTTCGGGCTGCTTGGAGCATACAAGCATGATCTGGCACCAGATCCAAGCAGCTAAGAAGGAGAAGAGAGACCTACATGTGATCTTCCTCGATCTGGCCAATGCATTTGGTTCAGTTCCCCATGAACTCCTTTGGGAATCTTTTGCCTTTTCCATGTACCAGAGCTCATCACCACACTGGTCAAGAGCTATTTCCAAGACCTGCAGCTGTGCTTCACAACAGCTGACTTCAGTACAACATGGCAGCGCTTGGAAGGTAGGCATCATGGCAGGCTGCACAGTCTCACCCTTGGCCTTTACAATGGCCATGGAAGTCATCATCAGGGCCTCAAAATGGGTTGTGGGCGGTGAACGAACCAGGGCTGGGCTCCGTCTGCCACCCATCAGGGCATACATGGACGACATGACCACACTAACCACTACTGCAGCATGCACCAAGCGGCTACTTGGAAAGCTGCAGGAGAACATCAAGTGGGCCCGAATGAAGATCAAACCATGTAATCTCGAAGCATCTCCATAGTCAAGGGGGTGCTTAGAGACACAAGGTTCTGTATCGGTGACGACCCTATACCAACAGTGTCTGAACAGCCAGTTAAAAGCCTGGGCAGATGGTACAATGCAAGTCTCAAGGATAAAGAGCAGGTGGAACACTAAGGCAAGAAATTGTCAATGGCCTGGAGAACATCAATCAGACCCTACTGCCTGGGAAACTGAAGCTCTGGTGCCTACAGTTGGACTCCTTCCTCGGACAATGTGGCCACTGACCATTTATGAAGCCCCAATAACAACTGTGGAGAAGATGGAGCGAACCATAACTTCATACGCGAAGAAATGGCTCGGGGTCCCACGATGTCTAACTAACTCGGCCTATATGGCAAAGGGGTCCTGGAACTACCTCTCACTAGTCTAACAGAGGAATACAAGTGTTTCTAAAGTAAGACTTCAGATACACTGAGGGACTCTAGAGACAAGACCATCAGTGCTGTTGCTGCCGCCCCTAGTACTGGCCGAAGTGGACGCCATCTGATGCATTACAGCAAGCTTCATCAGCCCTGAGATACAAGACAATCGTGGGGCAAGTCCACAGGGAAGAGGAGGCTTTGGCCTTACGACAAGTAAACCACTTGGCGAAAGGGCCACAACATCAGAGCGGAGGACAGTGGTGGTCGAGGAGGTGCGGCGACAAGAGGAGGCCGCAAGAAGTGCAAAGGCGGTCTCTCTTGCCAAACAGGGGCAATGGATGCAGTGGGAAGGTGTGGAGCGGAGGAAGATCAGCTGGAAAGAACTATGGGAAATGGAAGCAAGCAAGATCAGCTTCATCATCAGAGCGACTTATGACGTGCTTCCATCACCAAAGAACCTCCATCAGTGGTACGGCGAGGATCCAACCTGTGCCCTCTGCCCAACTCCAGCGACCCTCAAACACATCATGGTAGGCTGCAAGACCAGCCTCACGCAAGGGAGATACACGTGGCGGCATAATCAGGTACTAAAAAAGCCTGGCATCAGCCCTTGAGAACAGGCGGTGTGCGACCACTCCTTGCCTCCGAGAGCAAGCAACCCCCTCCCCCCTAAGGGCAACAACCTTTGTCCGAGAAGGACAGAAAACATCTAAACATCCTTCCACCAGATCAGAAGAAGGAAACCTATGCAGGGCCCGCGACTGGAGGATGCTGGCGGACATTGGCCGACAACTAGTTTTTTCCACCTGAAATTGCTTCCACCAACCTCAGGCCAGACTTGGTGTTCTGGTCCCCTTCACAGAAGACTGCTTACATCATAGAGCTCACAGTTCCATGGGAGAACTCTGGTTGAGGAGGCCTATGAGCGTAAGAAGCTGCATTACGCAGAGCTTGCAGCAGAGGCAACGCAGCGTGGCTGGAACACCAAAGTCTATCCAGTTGAAGTGGGATGCAGAGGATTTGTTGCGTCATCTACCATCAGACTGCTGAAGGAGCTTGGAATCCCGGTCAGGCTCTGCGTAAGACCATAAGATCACTCTCAGAGGCGGCTGAAAGAAGCAGCCGGTGGATTTGGCTCAAGCGGAAAGATCCATGCTGGGCCCCAAGTATTTCAGGGTGAATCTTTGGGACGGTTTGACACCGGACACGCGCTGAGGGCTGATCATCCTGCAGCGGGCCGCCCTTGTGGAGGGTGTATAGTGATAAAAGGCCGAAACACCCAGTGATGCAAGGGTACACTAACTGATGATGTGTCCTGTGCCCACTGTCCTAAAGGTTACCCAGGCCAAGATATACGTATCCACTCCCCCACCCCCCCCCCCCCCCGCCCCCCCCCCCCCCCACAGATGTTGAGCGTCTACCACTCTCAACAATCAACGAATGTCGTGAATGCTCCCCACCTATTGGCACAAGGGACTTCTTAACATCTTGTCCTGTGTATTTGATTCTGTATCTTTAAATTAAACTTAAAACACTAAAATTAGAGGGAGTCTAAACAAGGGTCTCTACCCGAAACGTCACCCAATTTCTTATATCCAGAGATGCTGGCTGCTCCATAGTCTTCACCCTACCATAGTTACCCAACCGACGCAACTAAATTTAAGGTAGCTCTTTTTTCCCCAACAACCCTTTTTGCTTAAGTCCAAGTCAAGAATCAAGAGAATTATATTGTCCATGTGTCCCCAGTTAGGACAAAGAAATTCTTGCTTGCTGCAACACAACAGAATATGTAAATATAATACAGAACAGGAGATAAAAGCTCAGTGTGTCTATATAAAATAGAGCATATATATATATACACAATAAATAACAGATAAAGTGCAATAGGCTGAGTTGTGCTGAGTTTGGAGTTTGGTGGTGGACCCTCCTCCGCCTCCAGTTTAAATTTAATTTGGAATATTTTGGGGGGGACCAGGAAACCAAGAAGCAAGAGATACCACAGGGAGTTACTCCAGCTCCAGGGAGTGATTCTGCATTGGGTTTCAAGGGTGGGGGGGGGGGAGTGCGAGGTGGTGAGTAGGGGAGGGAGAATGGTGAGAGGGGGGAAAGGTGTGAGGGTGAGGGGGGGGGGGGTGGAGGGTGAGGGTGGGGGGGCGAGGGTGAGAGGGGGGAAGGGTGAGAGGGTGAGGTGAGGGGGGGGGAAGGGTGAGAGAGGGGGAAGGGTGAGGGAGGGGAAGCGTGATGAGAGGTGAGGGTGAGGGGGGGGGAAGGGTGAGAGGGTGATGGTGAGGGGGGAGGGTGAGAGAGGGGG